>NC_069502.1:36212466-36512466 GCF_027579735.1 Bombina bombina
CTAGGTGGCAGCAGTATTTCCTGTCATGTCGTGCACTCTACCTATCTAGATAGCTCTTCAACAAAGGATAACAAGCGAATAAAAGGAAATTTAATAATAGAAGAAAATTGTATGTTCTGTCTGAATCATGAAAGAAAAACGTTCGGTTTCATGTCCCTTTAAGGTCAGTTTATTGAATCGCATTCTGTAAAACAAACATCTCTGCATGCGGTACTGAAATGGCTCTCCGGGAATTCTTATCCCCCCAGCAAATACCCACAAAGACAAAACACAACTTCACTTGGTCAGAGAATCCATTTATTTTACAAAAGAAACAAACATCTTGTAATCAACAAACTGGCATGAAAGTGCAGCCATCCGATAGCAACAAATCTTCTCCAGCACTGGCTCAGAGACCGGCAGCCACATAATGTACCTGAAAAGAAACAAACCACATTAATGCTGCGTTGTGTGAAGTGCAAGAATACAGCTTTATAAGACAACTTCTCTGGCACAAACACAAATAATGACCTTACAGCTGCTACACAACCTTACAGCTGCTACACAACCTTACAGCTGCTACACAACCTTACAGCTGCTACACAACCTTACAGCTGCTACACAACCTGCTAAACGACCTTACAGCTGCTACACAACCTGCTAAACGACCTTAGAGCTGCTACACAACCTGCTAAACGACCTTAGAGCTGCTACACAACCTGCTAAACGACCTTACAGCTGCTACACAACCTGCTAAACGACCTTACAGCTGCTACACAACCTGCTAAACGACCTTACAGCTGCTACACAACCTGCTAAACGACCTTACAGCTGCTACACGACCTGCTAAACGACCTTACAGCTGCTACACGACCTGCTAAACGACCTTACAGCTGCTACACAACCTGCTAAACGACCTTACAGCTGCTACACGACCTGCTAAACGACCTTACAGCTGCTGCTAAACGACCTTACAACTACTAAATGACCTGCTAAATGACCTTACAGCTACTAAATGACCTGCTAAATGACCTTACAGCTACTAAGTGACCTGCTAAACAACCTTACAGCTACTAAGTGACCTGCTAAACAACCTTACAGCTGCTGCTAAACGACCTTACAGCTGCTGCTAAATGACCTTACAGCTGCTACACAACCTGCTAAACGACCTTACAGCTGCTACACAACCTGCTAAACGACTTTACAGCTGCTACACAACCTGCTAAACGACTTTACAGCTGCTACACAACCTGCTAAACGACCTTACAACTACTAAATGACCTGCTAAATGACCTTACAGCTACTAAATGACCTGCTAAATGACCTTACAGCTACTAAATGACCTGCTAAATGACCTTACAGCTACTAAGTGACCTGCTAAACAACCTTACAGCTGCTGCTAAACGACCTTACAGCTGCTGCTAAATGACCTTACAGCTGCTGCTAAATGACCTTACAGCTGCTGCTAAATGACCTTACAGCTGCTGCTAAATGACCTTACAGCTGCATTGAGTTCAGCTAACTAGAGAGCAAACCGAGATGTTAAAACAAAAAGAAGGTATTGACTGACAGCTGGATAATGCGAAAATCAAAGCGTTTATCCCTTTCCCTCCATCAGGACGTTCCATTTAATCCTAACCGCGCTGGGCTTTAGCGGCATGAGGAGGGCATAGAAAGTCATAGCCGTTCGGCTGTACCGATGCCTTAACGGCTTCCTATATGGGATCGCAGGCTGGAAGGCGCGCCTAGAGTCATAGGCACTCCCCCCGACCCCACCCCATCATTGAAATCAAGCATGATGGATCGCGTGATTTCAATTTGTTCCGATCTAACAAATAAGTAATGTCATGAAAGGGTTAAAGTTGTTACAAAAAAGTGTAGCTAGCTTGTTTTATGTCTTTAATAAATTGTATAGCCAAGGGGTCCAAAATGCACACTTTGTTTCAGACGGAGCCTAAAAATAAAAACAAAACCTTCAAATTTACTTCCATTACAAAATGAACTTTCTTCTCTAGGTATCATTTGTTGAAAAGCAAGTAAGTTCAGAAACACGCACGCCTGGAGTATTATATGACAACAGGTAAACATTCTGAGTATTTGCTCAATGTGTAAGACTGCAGCAAAACTCCTGCCATATAATGCTCAAGATGTGCACGCTTCTACCTAGGTATGCTTTTCAATGAAAGATATCAGGAGCACAAAGTCAATTTGGTAAAAGTAAAAGATTTTTTTTTTTATTTTTTTTTTAACTCTATGCTCTGAATTGTAAGAGTAAAAAAAAATGTATTTCAAGTCCCTTTAACACAACTGGACTTTAAGCAATAGAAAGAAAAAAAAAAGTGTTGACCAAGTCCATAAATGGCTCTAACACTGGGGTTCATCGTGAACACGTTTGTTTCACTCACAAAACCAGCTGCTTTATTGTATTATTTCCATAGAATTAGCCACAAAACTGCCCAGTACAAAAAACTTAATATACATTTTGTTCTTACAATTAAATTAGCTGATAAGTCTCCCATTAATCTGCAGTGAAATAAATATCCGATGTCACATTTAACCCCTCCTGCACAATTCTATTTTCTCACTTATAAAAACATCTCAATAGTGTAACTACAATCAACTATAGCGGTTTTCTTTATCATAGTACACGTGAGCGTTTTGTCTTCACCAAACCCCAGTGCAGCTATATATTGTGACTTACACGATGAGTGACCAGGATACCCGGGCTCTA
Source organism: Bombina bombina (assembly GCF_027579735.1). Taxonomy (NCBI): domain Eukaryota; kingdom Metazoa; phylum Chordata; class Amphibia; order Anura; family Bombinatoridae; genus Bombina; species Bombina bombina. The sequence continues at coordinate 36,215,177 of NC_069502.1, forward strand.
TTCCAGTTTCTTGGGGTTGTTTACAGCAACATAGTGATATAAAACCACCAGGAGGAAGAGAGAGACGCCAAGCATGTTGGCAAAGATGGCTAACTGCACGTCTGTGATCATCCTGCAGGAATAGATAAAAAAACATTATATACACAATGCGGTGTCAGATCTCCTGAATGTCGCTACATAGGGATCTCGGCTCGTAATGCTGAAAAACAGTGAGCACTGCAGTTGTACTGTGTACAGGGCCACACACACTGCAGACACTTTGTAAGGGCCACATATAATACATTCTATTAATGCTGCCTTTACTGTGCAGTACACACCCTGTAACAACAACAAGGGGGCTGTTGTGGTGGGACATAGTCCGTGTGCTAAAAGCAGCACCTACCTCCCCTGTTTCTACTATCATGTGCTGTCCCTCTCTCCAGCTGATACCTCCCTCCTGTCATTCTCCTGTTATTTCCTTCTCTTTCTTGCTATTTCTCCAACAACTGACTGCCCCCCCCCCCCCGTTCCTCTATCACATACTGCCCCCCCCGTGCCTCAGGCACAGCTATCACATACCGCCCCTGTGCCTCAGGCACAGCTATCACATACCGCCCCTGTGCCTCAGGCACAGCTATCACATACCGCCCCTGTGCCTCAGGCACAGCTATCACATACCGCCCCTGTGCCTCAGGCACAGCTATCACATACCGCCCCTGTGCCTCAGGCACAGCTATCACATACCGCCCCTGTGCCTCAGGCACAGCTATCACATACCGCCCCTGTGCCTCAGGCACAGCTATCACATACCGCCCCTGTGCCTCAGGCACAGCTATCACATACCGCCCCTGTGCCTCAGGCACAGCTATCACATACCGCCCCTGTGCCTCAGGCACAGCTATCACATACCGCCCCTGTGCCTCAGGCACAGCTATCACATACCGCCCCTGTGCCTCAGGCACAGCTATCACATACCGCCCCTGTGCCTCAGGCACAGCTATCACATACCGCCCCTCTGTATCCTGTGCATCAGACACAGCTATCACATACCGCCCCTCTGTATCCTGTGCATCAGACACAGCTATCACATACTGCCCCTGTGCCTCAGGCACAGCTATCACATACTGCCCCTGTGCCTCAGGCACAGCTATCACATACTGCCCCTGTGCCTCAGGCACAGCTATCACATACTGCCCCTGTGCCTCAGGCACAGCTATCACATACTGCCCCTGTGCCTCAGGCACAGCTATCACATACTGCCCCTGTGCCTCAGGCACAGCTATCACATACTGCCCCTGTGCCTCAGGCACAGCTATCACATACTGCCCCTGTGCCTCAGGCACAGCTATCACATACTGCCCCTGTGCCTCAGGCACAGCTATCACATACTGCCCCTGTGCCTCAGACACAGCTATCACATACTGCCCCTGTGCCTCAGGCACAGCTATCACATACTGCCCCTGTGCCTCAGGCACAGCTATCACATACTGCCCCTGTGCCTCAGGCACAGCTATCACATACTGCCCCTGTGCCTCAGGCACAGCTATCACATACTGCCCCTGTGCCTCAGGCACAGCTATCACATACTGCCCCTGTGCCTCAGGCACAGCTATCACATACTGCCCCTGTGCCTCAGGCACAGCTATCACATACTGCCCCCTGTGCCTCAGGCACAGCTATCACATACTGCCCCTGTGCCTCAGGCACAGCTATCACATACTGCCCCTGTGCCTCAGGCACAGCTATCACATACTGCCCCTGTGCCTCAGGCACAGCTATCACATACTGCCCCTGTGCCTCAGGCACAGCTATCACATACTGCCCCTGTGCATCAGACACAGCTATCACATGCTGCCCCTGTGCATCAGACACAGCTATCACATGCTGCCCCTGTGCCTCAGGCACAGCTATCACATACTGCCCCTGTGCATCAGACACAGCTATCACATACTGCCCCTGTGCATCAGACACAGCTATCACATACTGCCCCTCTGTATCCTGTGCCTCAGACACAGCTATCACATACTGCCCCTGTGCATTACACACAGCTATCACATACTGCCCCTGTGCCTCAGACACAGCTATCACATACCGCCCCTGTGCATCAGACACAGCTATCACATACCGCCCCTGTGCCTCAGACACAGCTATCACATACCGCCCCTGTGCATCAGACACAGCTATCACATACCGCCCCTGTGCCTCAGACACAGCTATCACATACCGCCCCTGTGCCTCAGACACAGCTATCACATACTGCCCCTGTGCCTCAGACACAGCTATCACATACTGCCCCTGTGCCTCAGACACAGCTCTCACATACCGCCCCTGTGCCTCAGACACAGCTATCACATACCGCCCCTGTGCCTCAGACACAGCTATCACATACCGCCCCTGTGCCTCAGACACAGCTATCACATACTGCCCCCGTGCATTACACACAGCTATCACATACTGCCCCTGTGCCTTAGACACAGCTATCACATACTGCCCCTGTGCCTTAGACACAGCTATCACATACTGCCCCTGTGCCTCAGACACAGCTATCACATACTGCCCCTGTGCCTCAGACACAGCTATCACATACTGCCCCTGTGCCTCAGACACAGCTATCACATACTGCCCCTGTGCCTCAGACACAGCTATCACATACTGCCCCCGTGCATTACACACAGCTATCACATACTGCCCCTGTGCCTCAGACACAGCTATCACATACTGCCCCTGTGCCTCAGACACAGCTATCACATACTGCCCCTGTGCCTCAGACACAGCTATCACATACTGCCCCTGTGCCTCAGACACAGCTATCACATACTGCCCCTGTGCCTCAGACACAGCTATCACATACTGCCCCTGTGCCTCAGACACAGCTATCACATACTGCCCCTGTGCCTCAGACACAGCTATCACATACTGCCCCTGTGCCTCAGACACAGCTATCACATACTGCCCCTGTGCCTCAGACACAGCTATCACATACTGCCCCTGTGCCTCAGACACAGCTATCACATACTGCCCCTGTGCCTCAGACACAGCTATCACATACTGCCCCTGTGCCTCAGACACAGCTATCACATACTGCCCCTGTGCCTCAGACACAGCTATCACATACTGCCCCTGTGCCTCAGACACAGCTATCACATACTGCCCCTGTGCCTCAGACACAGCTATCACATACTGCCCCTGTGCCTCAGGCACAGCTATCACATACTGCCCCTGTGCCTCAGACACAGCTATCACATACTGCCCCTGTGCCTCAGACACAGCTATCACATGCCGCCCCTGTGCCTCAGACACAGCTATCACATACCGCCCCTGTGCATCAGACACAGCTATCACATGCCGCCCCTGTGCCTCAGACACAGCTATCACATACTGCCCCTGTGCCTCAGACACAGCTATCACATACTGCCCCTGTGCCTCAGACACAGCTATCACATACTGCCCCTGTGCCTCAGACACAGCTATCACATACCGCCCCTGTGCCTCAGACACAGCTATCACATACCGCCCCTGTGCATCAGACACAGCTATCACATGCCGCCCCTGTGCCTCAGACACAGCTATCACATGCCGCCCCTGTGCCTCAGACACAGCTATCACATACTGCCCCTGTGCCTCAGACACAGCTATCACATACTGCCCCTGTGCCTCAGACACAGCTATCACATACTGCCCCTGTGCCTCAGACACAGCTATCACATACTGCCCCTGTGCCTCAGACACAGCTATCACATACTGCCCCTGTGCCTCAGACACAGCTATCACATACTGCCCCTGTGCCTCAGACACAGCTATCACATACTGCCCCTGTGCCTCAGACACAGCTATCACATACCGCCCCTGTGCATCAGACACAGCTATCACATACTGCCCCTGTGCCTCAGGCACAGCTATCACATACTGCCCCTGTGCCTCAGACACAGCTATCACATACCGCCCCTGTGCCTCAGACACAGCTATCACATACCGCCCCTGTGCATCAGACACAGCTATCACATACCGCCCCTGTGCATCAGACACAGCTATCACATACTGCCCCTGTGCCTCAGACACAGCTATCACATACCGCCCCTGTGCCTCAGACACAGCTATCACATGCCGCCCCTGTGCCTCAGACACAGCTATCACATACTGCCCCTGTGCCTCAGACACAGCTATCACATACCGCCCCTGTGCCTCAGACACAGCTATCACATACTGCCCCTGTGCCTCAGGCACAGCTATCACATACTGCCCCTGTGCATCAGACACAGCTATCACATACTGCCCCTGTGCCTCAGGCACAGCTATCACATACTGCCCCTGTGCATCAGACACAGCTATCACATACTGCCCCTGTGCCTCAGACACAGCTATCACATACTGCCCCTGTGCATCAGACACAGCTATCACATACTGCCCCTGTGCCTCAGACACAGCTATCACATACTGCCCCTGTGCCTCAGACACAGCTATCACATACTGCCCCTGTGCCTCAGACACAGCTATCACATACTGCCCCTGTGCCTCAGACACAGCTATCACATACTGCCCCTGTGCCTCAGGCACAGCTATCACATACTGCCCCTGTGTATCCTCTGCTTCCCCTACTGTTTTCCTCTCCTGATGCTGCCCTCTCCCTGCCTCTCTCAGTTGTATCTCTCTCCTGTCACTTGTATACTTTGCTGCCGGCCCAGTTACACCTCTCACTAATCTCCCTGCTCCTCGCCTTCTCTAATGACTTTATCTTGGGATCCCTTCCAGCCCTCACAACAAACCTGACCAGTCTCCCGGTATCTCCGCTGTTTAATACACGTCACCCGTTTTTTTGCTGCAGCGCTGCGATTTGTCAGACTGTCGCAGAGCACGCTGGTTCCGGAAATACGTCACTTACGGGTCAATCGCCATCTTAGTACAGTAGTTTTCGCTCAGTTTAGTGCTGTTCCTGCGGGTTATGCAGATAAATATCCAGTAGATCCTCTATATTTCTAATTATACGACATTTTAGGTGTTTTTGTGAACAGACGGATTTTGGTCAACGAGATTAGCTATATTTGTACAGTGACTTGTTCTCGTCTCATTATCCGACCCGTGACGTCATATCAGACGCGTCAGAGTAGCGATCAGGGGCAGAGTCGTGCGCAGTAAGGTGTCACGTGACGTGCGCTGCCTTCGGTTCCGCGCTCAGCTCAGGACACGAGGAGTTGTTTGTTGTCTATGTGAGAACAGGGCGTTGTTGTTAATTGTTTTGTTATTGTGATTCCTGGTCAGGGCCTTTCATTTATAACATGGTCGTGTGACAAACGTTGTCTTTATTCAGATTAGCGCAGCGGCTTTTGAAGCTGTCTGGACTTCTAATGAGTGTAAATGTTCAGTAGTTCAGTTGCCCTTATCTGTATTAAATAACCCTCATATTAACATTTTAACAAGTGTTGAAGAGGTGTAGAGACGCATTATTGAATTTTAATGATAATATGAATCTGTAACTAATTAATGGGTTAAACACCTTGTGTAATTAAATGACAAATTACTCTCCCCCAATCAAAATTTGCTACGGCCAAATTGAACAGCGCATGCGCACATGTCCCTGGACGCTTTAACAATAAATGCGAAGACTAATTATCCTCTCAGTCGAAATTTGCTACCTAACGATGTGCGCATGCTTTTAGTTATATACGCGCATTCTTTTGAAACGTGGTATGCGATAACGTCATTTTTGCTCATGCACTTAGCAAATTTCAGCAGAACACCGGTGTTATAAAGAAAATGGTATACCGCATAGGAATGTGTATACCACGTCACTTTAGGTCACGTGACTCAGCTGCTGCAGGGGTGTTTAGCTCAATGTGCATGCGCAAGAGGCCAAGCCTCCTCCAAACAGCTGATGTAATTTAAACAACGGGTCGAGGAAATATATGGCCGTAATAATAATTTATAGGAGGCTAATAGCCTTCACTGCGCACACGCTCACTGCGGTCGCTTTGAGTGAGCTAAAAACAATGACAAATGTGATAGCATAATACTACTGTCATGATACCCACACCACACACCCCCTTTAACTACTATAAGCGCCGCCTGTAAACCCCCCGTATCCTACATAAATCCTAGCTCACCCCCCCCCCTGTAACTCGCATCAGCCACAGCACCCCCGGTAAGTCGGTTCAATGTCGCGAGGCGGGCACGGCAAGTCGGCGGCATGCGATGGAACAATTTGGAATTTGAATGTAGGTGTAGGCGGGCAAAACAAACGGACTATGGACCGATCAGATAATACATAGGAAATAGGCGTTACTGCATTATCTGATTGGTCTGTGAAGTCACTGGCTGGACAACCAATAGGGTCGTGTTGCCAGTGTGCCACTACCACCATGTCTCTGATGCAGCTTATAAAGCTGAGCGTGATGAGTCGGGCCGTGTGCGCATGCGCGGCATTCTGTGCGCCTGCGCAATAAAGTATACTGGCCATAGAATTTCTCTACCCGTTGCATAGACTTCAACAGCTGATTTTTGGAGGTTGGGCTTCTTGCACATGCATTCAATTCTGGTTGAAACAAAAACTTCAGATACAGCTTGACATACAACCTGAAACCATAATATTTTTACACTGGAATGAGCGCCACAAACAACATGACTCGGTATTGAGCTTAATCATCTTGGTAGCTAGAAAACATATATTAAAACACTGGATAAAAACTATAGGCCCCTCTTTTAAAGGTTTTAGGAATCTGTTGCAGTCCCAGCTGTTCATTGAACAAATGGATGTAAGAATGGATGTCCAGAACAGACTTAATCTGTTTTTGCGCAAATGGCGTAGATTAATTCTCACTTTTGAGCTAGAAATTCAGAGACTAGTTCTTAGACCATTTAAGGATTCGGTGGTCTTCACGGAGGACGCGTTGAGGGGCGATTGGGACCATTTGTTTCATATAGCACACTAGAGGGCGTACATTAAGTCCTTGCTGAGCCTTTTTCGCACTTTCCCATCTTATCTCTCACTGTTTTCTGGCTCTCCTCTTCTTCTGCCTCACCCCTCTTACTTTTACTCTCCCTCTCTTCTTTCCCCCCCCCCCTTTTTTTTTTTTTTCTCCCCCGCCTGGCCTCGACAGTGGTAGTAATCAAGTCCCTACGGGGACTATACGTCTCTACGTTTGGCTCTTAGCGGCCCAAGTTATAGTGAATAGTTGTAGTAAATAGTTAGTTAGTCACCTAGCTAGTTCAAGCTAGAGTATATAGGGTTATTAGGCTCAAAATTAATAAAACGTCTGGGATTGGCAGACATATGCAGAGACGGCTTCGTCTCCCATTTATATAACTGAAATGTTTATATGTATATGACCATAATGCCTTTACACTCTTATGTTGTCATTCATCTGTCATCTTGCAATTCACAGCGATTGTGTTTATTCTTTGTAACCTTCAAGATGGTCTACTGTGTTGTCATTATGTTTTGTCTTTCCCTCAAAAATGATATTTCAAAAAAAATATAATCCTGACATATCTTTCATTCAAGAAACACATCTAAAAAGTCAGGAAAGAGATAAACTCAAGAGTAAGTGGTTGGGTGAGGTTTTAGCTACTCCCTGTTATGCCAGGAAAAGAGGAGTTGCATTCCTATTGAATACAAATCTTTCTTACAATATAACAAAGAGTTTGATCCTGGTGAAAGATGGGCAATTGTGGAATTTGAGGTGGAGGGGAAGAGTTTTATTCTTTGCAATATCTATGGGCCAAACAACACAGATACAACATTCTGGAAGAATCTTATAATTAAGCTCTCTAAATATATTAGATTAAACCTGATATTAGCAGGTGATTTTAATTTGATGTCCATATGGCCACTTGACAGACCAGGCCCAACAATGATTCATCCCAGGGCCCATAAATCAATTTTCACCCCAAATTTGTAAAGCCTTGAAACTGCATGATATATGGCGCATCCTCTTTCCCTCATGTAAGATGTGAATCGAAAACACATAGGACTTTATCAAGGATCAATATATTTCTAGTAGCTGATAAACTTCTAGCCATGGACGTTAAAGCGGAAATAAATGATATTGCTAATTCTGATCACACAATTATTTCCTTGGAGGTGCCTAACAGAGCATCAAATAAAGAACAAACTTCAATTTTTTTTCTTTCCTAAGTATTTAGTGAATAACGTTCAATTTGGGGGATGGCTTTTGCATAAATGAAGACAATATGTACAATTCAATGATTCATATAGACAGGAAACAAAAATATTCTGGGAAACTGCTAAAGCATATCTAAGGTGTACATGGTTGCACAAAAAAAAGCTTGTGAAATTCAACTATAGAATCAAGTTAGAAATGCATATAAAAATGATTTACATAACCCTCTAAAATCCCACTGGGATATCTACATATTGGCCAGACAGGAAAGGGATTTGTTCTTCACACAAAAATCTTCATGGCAGGACCAAAAAATGAATGCCATAAATAAGGGTCAATATGGTAAATCGGCTAAATATTTGTCCAGGCTAGACAAAGCTAGAATAAAGAACAACAACATTCAAGCTATAATAGATAACAAAATAAGACATACTGAGATATTCGAAAAAGAGGAGTAGTCCAAAACAGCCCTTATAGTAAAAAATCGCCTTTATTATTCATCATAAAACATCATCATGGGGACATACGAGAAGAATACAAAAAACGTAGCTAGAAAGAAGGTCTGACCGGTTTCGGTCGCAAGGACCGTAATCATAGACAAACTAGTACACCTGTTCTCTCCTTTTAAAGAGCGTTAAAAGCACACTGATTGGTTAAAAACACTGGCCACGTAATTATTACTATTTTAAAGGGGATACATATCTAGATAACAATTAGTAAGTATTGTTAAAAACTGGACAAAGGGGAAAATTTGTATAATTACCAGCATATAGCATAGAAACGGAAAATAGGTCATTATAATGCAGCACATTAAATGGCATATGATTCCAAACAGATTAATCATTTTCAATGGTATATGACTTCAAACAGTTTAATCATAATAAATGCAAACAAGTAATAGCATATACAACTTAATGAAATAAACTGAGACACTATCTACCTAGAAATATCCCATATGACTCCTTAGGGACTATATAGGCAAAACTTTAATATATTACCATCTGATTGAACAATATTAATAGCACTAATTATGCTTAATATATATACATTTAGATATGTATTATATAGTGACATATGTTACCCTAGTTAGTAGTTGAGAGAAAGAGGGGGGGGAGGGGAAAATATATATATATATATATACACACAAACACAAAGTAACAATGGTGAGCACAACGAAGTGAGTATCACCACAGAATACCAGAGTTGCGCACCCTCACAATAAGGTTTAAATTATAGAACTAATATTATTATAATGATAAACAAATGACTGCAAAATGAATATTTCTAAAAAACACAAAATATATTGGCAAATTGAACCTGGCATTTCAGACAAAAACTTCCCTAAAAGACCAGAGCATTTTAACCTCCCTGATCCCCCCCAAACAGCTCTCTAATGCCCCCTCTACCTATTAGCCGCCATCTTAATTACTGGCAGCTGTCCAAATTTGTCAACTTTAGTAAATCTTTTTTTTTTCTATAGTGTAGCGGCCCCCCATCTAATTTACCCCCTTCCCCCTCCCAGATCGATTTCCCACCCTCTTATCCCATCCCTCATGATTCCCCTCTCCCTCCTGCTCCCTCCCTGCCGCTCTGAGTAGATTTTTTCAGTAGCCGTAGCGGTCCTGCCCACCTCCCGCTCCCCTCCAGCAATGGGCCGCCCATCCGCCTCCCTCCTTCCCCTTCCCCCCACCAACGATCGGCACCACCGCTGCCCAATGCAGAGAGGGCCATAGAGTGGCCCTCTCTGCATCGGTAACTCTGCCCAGGACAGCAGCGTTGTACAGGGTATGATGCAGGTCCTTAGGAGCTTAATGACCAGCTGTCCTGGGCCTCTGCTGCAATCTCGATAAAAATAGTAAAATTGCACTAAGATGGCAGCTAATAGGTAGAGGGGGAAGGTTTAGATAGTTGTTTGGGCAGGGATCAGGGAGGTAAGGGGAGATCCTAGACTGCATAAAAAAATATATATATAAAAAAAAATATATTTTATTAAATAAAAAAAAAAAAAGCCTTAAAGCCTTATATTTTCATACTGGCAGACTTTCTGCCAGTACTAAAGATGGTGGTGATAATCGGAGGTGGGTGGGGGAGGGAAGAGAGCTGTTTGAGAGGGATGAGATAGGAATCAGGGAACGGGAAGTGTCAGATGGGAGGGTAATCTCTAAACTAAAGCTAAAATTAACCTTACAAACTACCTGATTAACCCCTTCATTGCTGGAAATAATAAAAGTATGGTGCACAGCTGCAAATAGCGGCCTTCTAATTACCAAAATGCAATGACAAAGCCATATATGTCTGCTATTTCTGAACAAAGGGGATCCCAGAGAAGCATTTACAACTATTTGTGCCATGATTGCACAAGTTGTTTGTAAATAATTTCAGTGAGAAACCTAAAGTTTGTGAAAAAGTTAACATTTTTTTATTTGATCGCATTTGGCTGTGAAATGGTTGCCTGAAATATACCAAAATGAGCCTCAATACTTTGGGTTGTCTACTAAAAAAAAAGATATAGTTTTGATAGGTAAATATATATTAAAAAAAAGCTCTATTTCTATTTAAATATAGTGATGGCAAAAATGCTCTGGTCTTTTGGGGGAAGTTTAAGTCTGAAATGCCTGGTCCTTAAGGGGTTAAAGGGACACTGAATCCAATTTATTTATTTCATGATTCAGATAGAGCAGCAATTTTAAGCAACTTTCTAATTTACTCATATTATTAATTTTTCTTTGTTCTCTTTGTATCTTTATTTGATGTAGCACCCTGGATAGCACTTGCTGATTGGTGGCTACATTTACATTTAATCAAAATTGACATTTCAATCTTTTTCTTCAAAAACTTACCTTTTAATCCTGACAGCCGCTGCAGCGCTTCCTCCGCCCGTCGCACGCCCTCTTCGTGGGTCTAAAACGACGAATCCGGCTTCCTTCAATCACAGTGTTACTTCAGGCCATGATTCCCCCGGGGGGGGGGGAAGCTGTGATTGGAGGAAGCCGGATTCGTCATTTCTAACGTATGAAGAGGCTTCCGACGGCCGGGGGAATCACTGGAGCGTCTGTCAGGATTAAAAGGTAAGTTTTTGAAGAAAACGAGTGAAATGTCAAGTTTGATAAATTAAAGTGCCCTTGTTTTTAATAGGTTATTAAAAACCGGGCACTAATTCATCGAAATTGACCTTCAATTTAAAAACTTGATAATTATTGGTCTATTTTGCGATAATCCTGCAGAATTTACTCTTTGGGAACCCATCCATCCTATGAGCCCTTTCAATCTTCATAGGCAAAGTCTGTTGTTGAGCTCCCAAAGCTTTAGGAAGTAAAACTGCAACAACAGTTAACAGATCTGCAAATTCCTGTTTCTCAGGTAGGCCAATCATTTTAAGTTATTACGCCTAGAGCGATCCTCTAGGTCATATGCACTGGTCACACCTATCCTCAAAAAACCTTCCCTTGATCCAACCTCCCCATCCAATTACCGCCCTATTTCCCTACTCCCTCTTGCCTCAAAGCTCCTCGAAAAGCTAGTTTAAGCACGTCTATCCCATTTCCTTACACTAAACTCTCTTCTTGACCCACTGCAATCTGGATTTCGTTCCCATCACTCTACAGAGACAGCAATTGTCAAGGTTACCAATGACCTACTTACAGCAAAATCCAAAGGCCACTTCTCTCTGCTTATCCTCCTTGACCTGTCTGCAGCCTTTGACACTGTTGACCACCCTCTTCTCCAAACCCTCCAATCCTTCGGCATCTGTGACACAGCCCTCTCGTGGTTCTCTTCCTATCTGACTAACCGTACATTTAGTGTAGCCTTCTCCGGAGCATCCTCTGCCCCGTTACCACTTTCTGTTGGGGTACCTCAAGGCTCTGTCCTTGGTCCCCTTCTCTTTTCAATCTACACGTCGTCACTAAGTTCCTTAATAAAGTCCCATGGGCTTCAATACCATTTGTATGCCGATGACACCCAAATCTACCTCTCTGCACCAGACCTACCTCCTTCCTTACTAACCCGTGTCACTAACTGTCTTTCTCACATCTCATCTTGGATGTCCTCTCACTACCTTAAGCTAAATCTCTCCAAAACTGAACTCCTTATTTTTCCCCCTTCTTCCAATGTCTCCACCCCCAAAATTTCTATAACTGTTGATAATTCCATCATTACCCCTACCCCGCACCCCGATGTCTTGGGGTCACACTTGACTCAGATCTTTCCTTCACTCCTCACATTCAGTCCTTTGCTAAAGCCTGCCGCTTCCACCTTAAAAACATTGCTAAAATTAGACATTTCCTTACACAAGATACAACCAAGATTTTAATCCACTCTCTCATCCTTTCCCGCCTCGACTACTGCAATTCCGTCCTCTCTGGTCTACCTAGCTGCCGCATAGCTCCTTTACAATCCATTATGAATGCCTCTGCCAGGCTCATCTTCCTTACTCGTCGCTCTTCATCTGCTGCACCTCTCTGCCAATCCCTTCACTGGCTTCCTCTTGCCTCTAGGATTAAACACAAAATCCTCACCCTGACATATAAAGCACTGCTCCCCCCTACATCTCAGAACTTGTCTCTAGATACTCTCCCTCCCGTCCCCTTCGATCAGCTCAGGATCTCCTCCTCTCTTGTTACTTCCTCACATTCACGTTTACAGGACTTCTCCAGACTGGCCCCCATCTTGTGGAATTCCCTGCCTCGCTCCATAAGACTCTCCCCTAGTTTTAACAGCTTCAAGCACTCCCTGAAAACTCTACTATTCAGGGATGCATACAACCAACACTAACCTTTCCTATCGCCATTGATTTCCCCTTGAACCCCTTAGATTGTAAGCCTATGGGCCCAGCTGTTTACAGATCGCTTCATAAGAGCCGACTACAATAGTGAAACTCTCGACAGGGGTCTCTACCCACCTGACCCCTACAAAAGCTATCCTATACACCGACTATGTTTACAGCGCTGCAGAATCTGTTGGCGCTCTACAAATACCTGATAATAATAATAATATGGTTTAGCCTGGACCAGCTTCATGTTTTTCTGTAAGTCGCTAAGTACATGTGACTGATCATTAACCAAATCTTCTACCTCTGAGACTCTGTTTTCTACCTCTGTCAACCTATTGGAAAATTGCCCAACTTCTGTAGTCAGATTGGTCATTTGGGATGTCAAAAACTCAAATTGTGGTTGAAATAGATCTGACATCTAGCTAACTAATGGCTGTAGTTCTAATTGAGAGGAAATAGGCTCATTGGTTGTCTCTATACTTGCATCTGAAACCCTATGCTTTTTATCTTTATGCTTAACAGGCATGGCTGGTGATTTAGCTTTATTTTGTGTAATAAATCTTTCCATGTGCAATAAGAGTCAAGAGAAAGCGTTTATCTGTGTAAGTGTGACTCAGTGTGCATACAAAAAAGAAAAATAAATATATACAATAGTGACTTAACTGTACCGCCCAAGAAAACCAGGCTCAGTATGTTTTCACGTGTTATAGTAGTTACAAGTGCCATTTTTTATAGCAATGCCAGGCTGTTAAGCCAAGTTAACCTAGAGCAGATTATATTTACGTTGACAAGTTTAGCCATTATGTTCGATAAACAAATCTATATGATTTTAGATACTCTCCACCAGAGTTTACCAGACAACAATGACCTTTAGGTCTGCTAAGTACAAATTTCTCTGTGAACAAGATCACAAAACAAAGGCGCCTCCTAATGTGATACGGTGTATGTAAATGGAAAAATAAGATGCTAAATGAATACTCACAAGTGGAGCAGCACCCAATTGTGCTAAATAGGGCAGACTGGGAGCTTGCAGTGTCTCGGCGTTAGTACCGGTATCCCCGATGTCCTCAGTGGATAGAATTAGGCTCAGACTCTCAGTGATAATATTAAAAAGAACCACAGTTTAATGGCATATAAAAATGTCAACCATATGACTCTGATACATAAAAAGAACAGAATGCAATGCGTTTCTCAGACTACTGTCTGTTTCATCAGGCTTCTGAGAAGTCTGAGCCTAATTTTATCCACTGAGGACATCGGGGATACCAGTACTAACGCTGAGACACTGCAAGCTCCCAGTCTGCCCTATTTAGCACAATTGGGCGCTGCTCTACTTGTGAGTATTCATTTAGCATCTTATTTTTCCATTTTCATCCACCGTATCACACTAGGAGGCGCCTTAGTTTTGTGATCTTATTCACAGAGAAAGTTTGTATCCTGGTCGTTTTATCTGGCGAAGAGCTGACTCCAATCATGGGTGTGATTAACACAGGAGGAGCTGTATTTCTAAAGCAGCAAGAACACTCACATCAAGAGGATTTATAAACATTTGGATCCATCTAAGGACTGGTATCTTTATTATTTAGAGACTCTATAACGTTTTATGCAGATATCTATTATCATTACTGGTCTATATCTGTCCTATAGTTGTTAGAGTTGTCTTATATTGGTACTATCCATACTTTGCATTATTCATTTTGGGATCTTATATAAGAATCCTTATTGTAGTATTGTCTTCTATTTGTGCGCCCCCTAGAGTTGACACTTAGTGTGTTCAGCAAGTGTTTTTAGGTCTGCTAAGTACCTCTTCTTACCTATATTACAGAGACAAACTAACCAGAGACAGTTAATATGTACGGGTTTCCTTCTAGCCCTTTAGGACTGGAAAGCATACATCATTTCTGGCTAGCATTAGAGCCAATAAAAATTCCCCAGGCAAATGATTCAGATAGAGAATACAATTTGAAACAACTTTCTAATTTACTTCTAATATCTAATTTGTTTTATTCTCTTGGTATCATTTGTTGAAGGAGCAGCAATGCACTGCTGGTTTCTAACTGAACAAATGGTCGAGCCAATGACAATCAGTATATATATGCATCCACCAATCAGCAGCAAGAACCTAGGTTCCTTGCTGCTCCAGAGCTTTCCTAGATAAACCTTTCAGCAAAGGATAACAAGAGAAGGAAGCAAATTAAATAATAGAAGTAAATTGGAAAGTTGTTTAAAATTGCATTATCTATCTGAATGATGAAAGAACATTTTTGGGTTTCATGTCCCTTTAAGCAGCAAATCAGTATGTCTGTCCCGGGACAGGCAAGGGAGTGAGCCTCATGCACTCTTGTATTATTTCCCTATTCAGTTTAAGGAAGTTTACTATGAAATCTTATGAGAGTTAAGTGAAATCTCATGAGATCACAGTAAAATAGTTCATGACCTCAGCACTGTTGATGCTGATTGGCTGCTGTTCATTCTTCATTTTTTTATAATTTTTTTACCTGCAGCTGGACAGCAGCTGACGTATAACTTTTTACACAGAACTTACTCTGCTGAGCTAAGGAAGTTGTGAGGTAAAATATCTTCCTTTTTTACATAGAGTTCTTCAGGTGATATTTTCCTGTAAGCTTTTTACAGTTACATTGCATCAATTTCAAGTGATTTAGCATATGAGTATTATGTCTCTTTAAGTGCCAATAGAGAGTTCTAGGTGTTTAGTTGAAAGTTCCAGGAGTAGAACACTATTTTTAAGCGAAACTACCGCTTTCATGTTGGCAAAGGTAAATTGTAAGGCCAATCATTTTTACAGCATTAAAATGACAGTATACTATAAAATTGTTTTTCCTTTAATGTTTTTCCAATTACCAGCTGCATAGTATAAAATTTATGAGATTTGCTTTTTTGAGATTTATTTGTGTATATGACTTAGCTGATTTTGTGTTTTGAAGCCACAACCTAATAAAATGGGTTGAGCTTGTAGGTATAATCAGATCTCATTACTTTATCACATTGTGTACTTATACATGTGTCTGTATCTTATATCTGTAGGTATAATCAGATCTCATTACTTTATCACATTGTGTACTTATACATGTGTCTGTATCTTATATCTGTAGGTATAATCAGATCACATTACTATATCACATTGTGTACATATACATGTGTCTGTATCTTATATCTGTAGGTATAATCAGATCTCATTACTTTATCACTCTGTGTACATATACATGTATCTTTATCTTATATCTGTAGGTATAATCAGATCTCATTACTTTATCACATTGTGTACATATACATGTGTCTTTATCTTATATCTGTAGGTATAATCAGATCTCATTACTCTATCACACTGTGTACATATACATGTGTCTTTATGTTATATCTGTAGGTATAATCAGATCTCATTATTTTATCACATTGTGTACATATACATGTCTGTATATTATATCAGTAGGATCTCATTACTGTCTCACATTGTGTACATATACATGTGTCTTTATCTTATATCTGTAGGTATAATCAGATCTCATTACTGTATCACATTGTGTACATATACATGTGTCTTTATCTTATATCTGTAGGTATAATCAGATCTCATTACTTTATCACATTGTGTACATATACATGTGTCTTTATCTTATATCTGTAGGTATAATCAGATCTCATTACTTTATCACTTTGTGTACATATACATGTGTCTTTATCTTATATCTGTAGGTATAATCAGATCTCATTACTTTATCACACTGTGTACATATACATGTGTCTTTATCTTATACCTGTAGGTATAATCAGATCTCATTACTGTATCACATTGTGTACATATGCATGTGTCTTTATCTTATATCTGTAGGTATAATCAGATCTCATTACTTTATCACATTGTGTACATATACATGTGTCTGTATATTATATCTGTAGGTATAATCAGATCACATTACTATATCACATTGTGTACATATACATGTGTCTGTATCTTATATCTGTAGGTAAAATCAGATCTCATTACTTTATCACACTGTGTACATATACATGCATCTTTATCTTATATCTGTAGGTATAATCAGATCTCATTACTTTATCACACTATGGCCTAGATTTGGAGTTTTGCGGCCAAAGGGGTGCGTTAGCTACGCGTGCTTTTCTCTTGTTAAGTGTATCCAGTCCACGGATCATCCATTACTTGTGGGATATTCTCCTTCCCAACAGGAAGTTGCAAGAGGATCACCCACAGCAGAGCTGCTATATAGCTCCTCCCCTCACTGTCATACCCAGTCATTCTCTTGCAACTCTCAACTAAGATGGAGGTCGTAAGAGGACTGTGGTGTTTTATACTTAGTTTATTTCTTCAATCAAAAGTTTGTTATTTTTAAATGGTACCGGAGTGTACTGTTTATCTCAGGCAGTATTTAGAAGAAGAATCTGCCTGCGTTTTCTATGATCTTAGCAGAAGTAACTAAGATCCTTTGCTGTTCTCACATATTCTGAGGAGTGAGGTAACTTCAGAGGGGGAATAGCGGGCAGGTTTTCCTGCAATATGGTATGTGCAGTTAAAATATTTTGCTAGAAAATGCTGCTGATACCAAAGTAATGTAGGTAAAGCCTTAAATGCAGTGATAGCGACTGGTATCAGGCTTATTAATAGAGATACATACTCTTATAAAAGTGTATTTTAAAATGTTTGCTGGCATGTTAAATTGTTTTTTACATATGTTTGGTGATAAAACTTATTGGGGCCTAGTTTTTTCCACATGGCTGGCTTGAATTTTGCCTAGAAACAGTTCCCTGAGGCTTCCCACTGTTGTAATATGAGTGGGAGGGGCCTATTTTAGCGCTTTTTTGCGCAGCAAAAATTACAGACACAGACTTCCAGCTTCTTCCTGCATGATCCAGGACTTCTCTGAAGGGCTCAAAAGGCTTCAAAAGTCGTATTGAGGGAGGTAAAAAGCCACAGTAGAGCTGTGGCAGTTGTTCTGACTGTTTAAAAAACATTTTTGTCATTTGTTATTCCGTTTTTGGTATTAAGGGGTTAATCATCCATTTGCAAGTGGGTGCAATGCTCTGCTAACTTATTACATACACTGTAAAAATTTCGTTAGTGTAACTGCATTTTTTCACTGTTATTTCAACAATTTGGGAAAATTTGTGTTTCTTAAAGGCACAGTAACTTTTTTTATATTGCTTGTAAACTTGTTTTAAAGTGTTTTCCAAGCTTGCTAGTCTCATTGCTAGTCTGTTTAAACATGTCTGACACAGAGGAACCTACTTGTTCATTATGTTTGAAAGCCATGGTGGAGCCCCATAGGAGAATGTGTACTAAATGTATTGATTTGACCTTAAACAGTAAAGATCAGTCTTGATCTATAAAAGAATTATCACCAGAGGGTTCTGTCGAGGGGGAAGTTATGCCGACTAACTCTCCCCACGTGTCAGACCCTTCGCCTCCCGCTCAGGGGAAGCACGCTAATATGGCGCCAATTACATCAGGGACGCCCATAGCGATTACCTTGCAGGGCATGGCTGCAATCATGAATAATACCCTGTCAGAGGTATTATCTAGATTGCCTGCATTAAGAGGCAAGCGCGATAGCTCTGGGGTTAGGAGAGATACAGAGCGCGCAAATGCTGTTAGAGCCATGTCTGATACTGCGTCACAATATGCAGAACATGAGGACGGAGAGCTTCAGTCTGTGGGTGACATCTCTGACTCGGGGAAACCTGATTCAGAGATTTCTAATTTTAAATTTAAGCTTGAGAACCTCCATGTATTGTTTGGGGAGGTATTAGATGCTCTGAATGACTGTAACACAGTTGCCATTCCAGAGAAATTGTGTAGGCTGGATAGATACTATGCAGTGCCGGTGTGTACTGACGTTTTTCCTATACCTAAAAGGCTTACAGAAATTATTAGCAAGGAGTGGGATAGACCCGGTGTGCCTTTTTCCCCACCTCTTATATTTAGAAAAATGTTTCCAATAGACGCCACTACACGGGACTTATGGCAGACGGTCCCTAAGGTGGAGGGAGCAGTTTCTACTTTAGCAAAGCGTACCACTATCCCGGTTGAGGACAGTTGTGCTTTTTCATATCCAATGGATAAAAAATTGGAGGGTTACCTTAAGAAAATGTTTATTCAACAAGGTTTTATTTTGCAGCCCCTTGCATGCATTGCGCCTGTCACGGCTGCGGCAGCATTCTGGTTTGAGGCCCTGGAAGAGGCCATCCAGACAGCTCCATTGAATGAAATTATTGACAAGCTTAGAACGCTTAAGCTAGCTAACTCATTTGTTTCTGATGCCATTGTTCATTTGACTAAACTAACGGCTAAGAATTCTGGATTCGCCATCCAGGTGCATAGGGCGCTATGGCTTAAATCCTGGTCAGCTGACGTAACTTGAAAGTCTAAATTACTCAACATTCCTTTCAAGGGGCAGACCCTATTCGGGCCTGGCTTGAAGGAAATTATTGCTGACATTACTGGAGGCAAGGGTCATACCCTTCCTCAGGACAGGGCCAAATCAAAGGCCAAACAGTCTAATTTTCGTGCCTTTCGAAATTTCAAGGCAGGAGCAGCATCAACTTCCTCTGCTTCAAAACAAGAGGGAACTGTTGCTCATTCCAGACAGGCCTGGAAAACTAACCAGTCCTGGAACAAGGGCAAGCAGGCCAGAAAGCCTGCTGCTGCCCCCAAGACAGCATGAAGGAACGGCCCCCTATCCGGAAACGGATCTAGTGGGGGGCAGACTTTCTCTCTTCGCCCAGGCGTGGGCAAGAGATGTTCAGGATCCCTGGGCGTTGGAGATCATATCTCAGGGATATCTTCTGGACTTCAAAGCTTCTCCTCCACAAGGGAGATTTCATCTTTCAAGGTTATCAACAAACCAGATAAAGAAAGAGGCATTCCTAAGCTGTGTGCAAGACCTCCTAGTAATGGGAGTGATCCATCCAGTTCCGCGGACGGAACAAGGACAGGGATTTTATTCAAATCTGTTTGTGGTTCCCAAGAAAGAGGGAACCTTCAGACCAATCTTGGATCTAAAGATCTTAAACAAATTCCTCAGAGTTCCATCATTCAAAATGGAAACTATTCGGACCATCCTACCCATGATCCAAGAGGGTCAGTACATGACCACAATGGACTTAAAGGATGCCTACCTTCACAAACCGATTCACAAAGATCTTCATCGGTTCCTAAGGTTTGCCTTTCTAGACAGGCATTACCAATTTGTAGCTCTTCCCTTCGGGTTAGCTACTGCCCCGAGAATATTTACAAAGGTTCTGGGCTCACTTCTGGCAGTGCTAAGACCGCGAGGCATAGCGGTGGCTCCGTATCTAGACGACATCCTGATACAGGCGTCAAGCTTTCAAATTGCCAAGTCTCATACAGAGATAGTTCTGGCATTTCTGAGGTCGCATGGGTGGAAAGTGAACGTGGAAAAGAGTTCTCTATCACCACTCACAAGAGTCTCCTTCCTAGGGACTCTTATAGATTCTGTAGAGATGAAAATTTACCTGACGGAGTCCAGGTTATCAAAACTTCTAAATGCTTGCCGTGTCCTTCATTCCATTCCACGCCCGTCAGTGGCTCAGTGCATGGAAGTAATCGGCTTAATGGTAGCGGCAATGGACATAGTACCATTTGCGCGCCTGCATCTCAGACCGCTGCAATTATGCATGCTAAGTCAGTGGAATGGGGATTACTCAGATTTGTCCCCTCTACTAAATCTGGATCAAGAGACCAGAGATTCTCTTCTCTGGTGGCTTTCTCGGGTCCATCTGTCCAAGGGTATGACCTTTCGCCGGCCAGATTGGACGATTGTAACAACAGATGCCAGCCTTCTAGGTTGGGGCGCAGTCTGGAACTCCCTAAAGGCTCAGGGATCGTGGACTCAGGAGGAAAAACTCCTCCCAATAAATATTCTGGAGTTAAGAGCAATATTCAATGCTCTTCTAGCTTGGCCTCAATTAGCAACACTGAGGTTCATCAGATTTCAGTCGGACAACATCACGACTGTTGCTTACATCAACCATCAAGGGGGAACCAGGAGTTCCCTAGCGATGTTAGAAGTCTCAAAGATAATTCGCTGGGCAGAGTCTCACTCTTCCCACCTGTCAGCGATCCACATCCCAGGCGTAGAGAACTGGGAGGCGGATTTTCTAAGTCGTCAGACTTTTCATCCGGGGGAGTGTCAACTCCATCCAGAGGTGTTTGCTCAACTTGTCCATTGTTGGGGCAAACCAGAACTGGATCTCATGGCGTCTCGCCAGAACGCCAAGCTTCCTTGTTACGGATCCAGGTCCAGGGACCCGGGAGCAACGCTGATAGATGCTCTAGCAGCTCCTTGGTTCTTCAACCTGGCCTATGTGTTTCCACCGTTTCCTCTGCTCCCTCGACTGATTGCCAAAATCAAACAGGAGAGAGCATCTGTGATTCTGATAGCGCCTGCGTGGCCACGCAGGACCTGGTATGCAGACCTAGTGCACATGTCATCCTTTCCACCATGGACTCTGCCTCTGAGGCAGGACCTTCTAATACAAGGTCCTTTCAATCATCCAAATCTAATTTCTCTGAGACTGACTGCATGGAGATTGAGCGCTTGATTCTATCAAGGCGTGGCTTCTCCGAGTCAGTCATTGATACCTTAATACAGGCTCGGAAGCCTGTCACCAGGAAAATCTACCATAAGATATGGCGTAAATACCTTTATTGGTGTGAATCCAAGAGTTACTCATGGAGTAAGGTTAGGATTCCTAGGATATTGTCCTTTCTCCAAGAGGGTTTGGACAAAGGCTTACCAGCTAGTTCTTTAAAAGGACAGATCTCTGCTCTGTCTATTCTTTTGCACAAGCGTCTGGCAGAAGTTCCAGACGTCCAGGCATTTTGTCAGGCTTTGGTTAGGATTAAGCCTGTGTTTAAAACTGTTGCTCCTCCGTGGAGCTTAAACTTGGTTCTTAAAGTTCTTCAGGGAGTTCCGTTTGAACCCCTTCATTCCATTGATATTAAACTTTTATCTTGGAAAGTTCTGTTTTTGATGGCTATTTCCTCGGCTCGAAGAGTCTCTGAGTTATCTGCCTTACATTGTGATTCTCCTTATCTGATTTTTCATTCAGACAAGGTAGTTCTGCGTACCAAACCTGGGTTTTTACCTAAGGTGGTTTCTAACAGGAATATCAATCAAGAGATTGTTGTTCCATCATTGTGTCCTAATCCTTCTTCAAAGAAGGAACGTCTTTTACATAATCTGGACGTAGTCCGTGCCTTGAAGTTCTACTTACAGGCTACTAAAGATTTTCGTCAAACATCTGCCCTGTTTGTCGTTTACTCTGGACAGAGGAGAGGTCAAAAAGCTTCGGCAACCTCTCTCTCCTTTTGGCTTCGGAGCATAATACGCTTAGCCTACGAGACTGCTGGACAGCAGCCCCCTGAAAGGATTACAGCTCATTCTACTAGAGCTGTGGCTTCCACCTGGGCCTTTAAAAATGAGGCCTCTGTTGAACAGATTTGCAAGGCTGCGACTTGGTCTTCGCTTCACACCTTTTCAAAATTTTACAAATTTGACACTTTTGCTTCTTCGGAGGCTGTTTTTGGGAGAAAGGTTCTACAGGCAGTGGTTCCTTCCGTTTAAGTTCCTGCCTTGTCCCTCCCATCATCCGTGTACTTTAGCTTTGGTATTGGTATCCCACAAGTAATGGATGATCCGTGGACTGGATACACTTAACAAGAGAAAACATAATTTATGCTTACCTGATAAATTTATTTCTCTTGTAGTGTATCCAGTCCACGGCCCGCCCTGTCCTTTTAAGGCAGGTCTAAATTTTAATTAAACTACAGTCACAACTGCACCCTATGGTTTCTCCTTTCTCGTCTTGTTTCGGTCGAATGACTGGATATGACAGTGAGGGGAGGAGCTATATAGCAGCTCTGCTGTGGGTGATCCTCTTGCAACTTCCTGTTGGGAAGGAGAATATCCCACAAGTAATGGATGATCCGTAGACTGGATACACTATAAGAGAAATAAATTTATCAGGTAAGCATAAATTATGTTTTTTCTGGCTGCACCTTTTAAATACCGCTGGTATTTAGAGTTCACAGAATGGCTGCGTTAGGCTCCAAAAAAGGAGCGTATAGCATATTTACCGCAACTGCAACTCTCAATACCAGCGGTGCTTACGGACGCGGCCAGCTTCAAAAACGTGCTCGTGCACGATTCCCCCATAGGAAACAATGGGACAGTTTGAGCTGAAAAAAACCTAACACCTGCAAAAAAGCAGCGTTCAGCTCCTAACGCAGCCCCATTGTTTCCTATGGGGAAACACTTCCTAAGTCTGCACCTAACACCCCTAACATGAACCCCGAGTCTAAACACCCCTAACCTTACACTTATTAACCCCTATTCTGCCGCCCCCGCTATCGCTGACCCCTGCATTTTATTATTAACCCCTAATCTGCCGCTCCGTACATCGCCGCAACCTACGTTATCCCTATGAACCCCTAATCTGCTGCCCCTAACACCGCCGACCCCTATATTATATTTATTAACCCCTAATCTGCCCCCCACAACGTCGCCGCCAGCTACCTACAATAATTAACCCCTAATCTGCCGACCGCACCTCACCGCTACTATAATAAATGTATTAACCCCTAATCCGCCTCACTCCCGCCTCAATAACCCTATAATAAATAGTATTAACCCCTAATCTGCCCTCCCTAACATCGCCGACACCTAACTTCAATTATTAACCCCTAATCTGCCGACCGGATCTCGCCGCTACTCTAATAAATGGATTAACCCCTAAAGCTAAGTCTAACCCTAACACCCCTCTAAATTAAATATAATTTAAATCTAACGAAATAAATTAACTCTTATTAAATAAATTATTCCTATTTAAAGCTAAATACTTACCTGTAAAATAAACCCTAATATAGCTACAATATAAATTATAATTATATTGTAGCTATTTTAGGATTAATATTTATTTTACAGGCAACTTTGTATTTATTTTAACCAGGTACAATAGCTATTAAATAGTTAAGAACTATTTAATAGCTACCTAGTTAAAATAATTACAAAATTACCTGTAAAATAAATCCTAACCTAAGTTACAATTAAACCTAACACTACACTATCAATAAATTAATTAAATACAATACCTACAAATAACTACAATTAAATAAACTAACTAAAGTACAAATAATAAAAAAGAACTAAGTTACAAAAAATAAAAAAATATTTACAAACATTAGAAAAATATTACAACAATTTTAAACTAATTACACCTACTCTAAGCCCCCTAATAAAATAACAAAGACCCCCAAAATAAAAAAATGCCCTACCCTATTCTAAATTAAAAAAGTTCAAAGCTCTTTTACCTTACCAGCCCTGAAAAGGGCCATTTGCGGGGCATGCCCCAAATAATTCAGCTCTTTTGCCAGTAAAAAAAAACATACAATACCCCCCCCCCAACATTACAACCCACCACCCACATACCCCTAATCTAACCCAAACTCCCCTTAAATAAACCTAACACTAAGCCCCTGAAGATCTTCCTACCTTATCTTCACCATGCCAGGTTCACCGATCCGTCCTCCGAAGTCTTGATCCAAGCCTCCGAAGTCTTCATCCAAGCCCAAGCGGGGGCTGGCGATCCATAATCCGGCTGAAGTCTTCTATCAAGCGGCGGCTGAAGAGGTCCAGAAGAGGCTCCAAAGTCTTCATCCTATCCGGGAAGAAGAGGAGATCCGGACCGGCAACCATCTTGATCCAAGCGGCATCTTCTATCTTCATCCGATGACGAACGGCTCCATCTTGAAGACCTCCAGCGCGGATCCATCCGCTTCTTCCGACGTCCAACTGAAGAATGAAGGTTCCTTTAAGGGACGTCATCCAAGATGGCGTCCCTCGAATTCCGATTGGCTGATAGAATCCTATCAGCCAATCAGATTCAAGTTCAATCCGATTGGCTGATTGGATCAGCCAATCAGATTGAGCTCGCATTCTATTGGCTGATCGGAACAGCCAATAGAATGCAAGCTCAATCTGATTGGCTGATTCCATCAGCCAATCAGAATTTTCCTTCCTTAATTCCGATTGGCTGATAGAATCCTATCAGCCAATCGGAATTCGAGGGACGCCATCTTGGATGACGTCCCTTAAAGGAACCTTCATTCTTCAGTTGGACGTCGGAAGAAGTGGATGGATCCGCGCTGGAGGTCTTCAAGATGGAGCCGTTCGTCATCGGATGATGATAGAAGATGCCACTTGGATCAAGATGGTTGCCGGTCCGGATCTCCTCTTCTTACCGGATAGGATGAAGACTTTGGAGCCTCTTCTGGACCTCTTCAGCCGCCGCTTGATAGAAGACTTCAGCCGGATTATGGATCGCCAGCCCCCGCTTGGGCTTGGATGAAGACTTCGGAGGCTTGGATCAAGACTTCGGAGGACGGATCGGTGAACCTGGCATGGTGAAGATAAGGTAGGAAGATCTTCAGGGGCTTAGTGTTAGGTTTATTTAAGGGGGGTTTGGGTTAGATTAGGGGTATGTGGGTGGTGGGTTGTAATGTTGGGGGGGGGGTATTGTATGTTTTTTTTTACAGGCAAAAGAGCTGAATTATTTGGGGCATGCCCCTCAAATGGCCCTTTTCAGGGCTGGTAAGGTAAAAGAGCTTTGAACTTTTTTCATTTAGAATAGGGTAGGGCATTTTTTTATTTTGGGGGTCTTTGTTATTTTATTAGGGGGCTTAGAGTAGGTGTAATTAGTTTAAAATTGTTGTAATATTTTTCTAATGTTTGTAAATATTTTTTTATTTTTTGTAACTTAGTTCTTTTTTATTTTTTGTACTTTAGTTAGTTTATTTAATTGTAGTTATTTGTAGGTATTGTATTTAATTAATTTATTGATAGTGTAGTGTTAGGTTTAATTGTAACTTAGGTTAGGATTTATTTTACAGGTAATTTTGTAATTATTTTAACTATTTTAGCTATTAAATAGTTCTTAACTATTTAATAGCTATTGTACCTGGTTAAAATAAATACAAAGTTGCCTGTAAAATAAATATTAATCCTAAAATAGCTACAATATAATTATTTGTTATATTGTAGCTATATTAGGGTTTATTTTACAGGTAAGTATTTAGCTTTAAATAGGAATAATTTATTTAATAAGATTAATTTATTTTGTTAGATTTAAATTATATTTAACTTAGGGGGTTGTTAGTGTTAGGGTTAGACTTAGCTTTAGGGGTTAATCCATTTATTAGAGTAGCGGCGAGATCCGGTCGGCAGATTAGGGGTTAATAATTGAAGTTAGGTGTCGGCGATGTTAGGGAGGGCAGATTAGGGGTTAATACTATTTATTATAGGGTTTTTGAGGCGGGAGTGAGGCGGATTAGGGGTTAATAACTTTATTATAGTAGCGGTGAGGTGCGGTCGGCAGATTAGGGGTTAATTATTGTAGGTAGCTGGCGGCGACGTTGTGGGGGGCAGATTAGGGGTTAATAAATATAATATAGGGGTCGGCGGTGTTAGGGACAGCAGATTAGGGGTACATAAGTATAACGTAGGTGGCGGCGGTGTACGGTCAGCAGATTAGGGGTTAACAAAAATGTAATCGAGTGGCAGCGATGTGGGGGGGCCTCGGTTTAGGGGTACATAGGTAGTTTATGGGTGTTAGTGTATGCTTTATGAACCAGCGTTAGCCCAAAAAGCTCTTAACTCCTGTTTTTTTTCTGCGGCTGGAGTTTTGTCGTTAGATTTCTAACGCTCACTTCAGCCAAGACTCTAAATACCGGAGTTAGAAAGATCCCATTGAAAAGATAGGATACGCAAATGGCGTAGGGGGATCTGCGGTATGGAAAAGTCGCGGCTGGAAAGTGAGCGTTAGACCCTTACCTACAAGACTCCAAATACCAGCGGTAGCCCAAAACCAGCGTTAGGAGCCTCTAACGCTGGTTTTGACGGCTAACGCCAAACTCTAAATCTAGGCGTGTGTACATATACATGTGTCTTTATCTTATATCTGTAGGTATAATCAGATCTCATTACTTTATCACATTGTGTACATATACATGTGTTTTATGTTATATCTGTAGGTATAATCAGATCTCATTACTTTATCACACTGTGTACATATACATGTGTCTGTATGTTATATCTGTAGGTATAATCAGATCTCATTACTTTATCACACTGTGTACATATACATGCATCTTTATCTTATATCTGTAGGTATAATCAGATCTCATTACTTTATCACATTGTGTACATATACATGTGTCTGTATATTATATCAGTAGGTATAATCAGATCTCATTACTCTATCACATTGTGTACATATACATGTGTCTGTATCTTATATCTGTAGGTATAATCAGATCTCATTACTGTATCACATTGTGTACATATACATGTGTCTGTATCTTATATCTGTAGGTATAATCAGATCTCATTACTGTATCACATTGTGTACATATACATGTGTCTGTATATTATATCTGTAGGTATAATCAGATCACATTACTATATCACATTGTGTACATATACATGTGTCTTTATCTTATATCTGTAGGTATAATCAGATCTCATTACTGTATCACACTGTGTACATATACATGTGTCTGTATATTATATCTGTAGGTATAATCAGATCACATTACTATATCACATTGTGTACATATACATGTGTCTTTATCTTATATCTGTAGGTATAATCAGATCTCATTACTGTATCACACTGTGTACATATACATGTGTCTGTATCTTATATCTGTAGGTATAATCAGATCTCATTACTGTATCACATTGTGTACATATACATGTGTCTGTATCTTATATCTGTAGGTATAATCAGATCTCATTACTGTATCACATTGTATACATATACATGTGTCTTTATCTTATATCTGTAGGTATAATCAGATCTCATTACTTTATCACATTGTGTACATATACATGTCTTTATCTTATATCTGTAGGTATAATCAGATCTCATTACTCTATCACATTGTGTACATATATCTGCTTCCTTATCTTATATCTGCCCATAAAGCAATCACCAATACTTGGAGAGAACAATGGAAAATTAACATGTTATCACTTTATCTCTTCTATAACCCACTAAGAGTGTAATTTCTTTTACTGGCTGTGTTTCCACAGCTTGGCCTTGAGGCCAACAACTTTCAGTATAGGTGGGGATACCACAGGCTAAATAATCTATTTCAGTTGCCAATATAAGGGCAATGGAAATACTTGTAAACAATTGAATCTACTCCAGCAGGTAAAGTGGATCATTGGGAACAAATTAAAGGGGAGAACATTTTTGAGTAAACTGTCCCTTTAACCAGGATAAGCTTTTATATGAACAAAACACTTTATGTAGATAGCTTTGTAGCTGCAGTATCAGTAAGTGTCTTGCCTTAAAGAGATATTTAGGTATAATAGCCAATATTCCTGGTGCAGTTAAATGGTATCCGGTATATTTTTATATCGTAACCCTCATCATCCGTTTTCTATATATATGAATGTTCAGCTGGATTGATGCTGTATACTTCCGGTTTTAGAGTCGACGTTTATCAGGGGTACAATATGATCACAGCAACCTCCATATAGCTCATGTATGTATGTGTGTAATATATATATATATATATATATATATATATATATATATAAACAAACACAGACATGCATCTATTGCTGATTTATATATAAATAAACACAGACATACATCTATTGCTGATATATATATATATATATATAAAATCAAACACTCACAGACATACATCTATTGCTGATATATATATAAACAAACAAACACAGACATACATCTATTGCTGCTAAATATATAAATAAACACTCACAGACATACATCTATTGCTGATATATATATATATATATAAACAAACACAGACATGCATCTTTTGCTAATATATATATATATATATATATATATATATAAACACAGACATACATATATTGCTGATATATATATATATATACTGTATATATATGTGTGTATATATATATATATATGTATAGAGTCCCACTAGGAATTGCACACCGTATCAACAGCTTTGCATCTGCCAGGGTGCATATGTCAAAACAAGTATCCAGAAATCCCAAAGAAGACAGCACTCACTGGTCTTGAAAAGTAAAATTTAACTTTTAATGATCAAAGGGTTAAAAGTAGGGAGTAGGCATGACGTTTCAATGCCGTACTGGCATCCTTATCAAATGTCCCAAATGTGAAAAGTGGTGCTCCAGAGAAGGCACATCAGGAAAGTGTGAAAGAACTGGCTGTACTGCCACAATTTATAGCACCTCCTATCGGTGATTGGAACTAGTTACAGCTGTTTAACAAATCCTCTTCTCGCTGCAACCAGCGGCATCCACCACGCACTCCCTGTAGTTGATTGGAGCATTCAGATGTAAACATCGCAACTTACTCCGGCGTATAACAACCTCATGGCTAATTACCATATGCGGCATGACAATCACCGCTCTCCGCCCTCCAGGCATACGTCACACAAATCAGAAGTCTGTAGTAGTCGAGAGAGTAGATGTACACGCCCACTGAAGCCGCATCAGACAAATCCCAAGCCAATCAATAGCCATCACTGTATGTGAGAGAGTGGGGGTATGAAACGCACACCTTACACAAATTCCATTATAGGAGATCGAGCTCCACATATAGTTGAATGTTCCGTTATAAATATATCATCCTCCCAATTCATTATTGTGCTGGTGCTGTAAGAGTAGCGAGTGATTATGACTGTCTGAAACTGAGTAAGAATTTACGACATGGGTGTTTACACACATCCTAGCAATACGTGCCCCACATATAGCGGGTACTACCCATAGTCTAAGTCATCTTCCTCACTGCTATATTGAATGATAGATAGACCAGATGGTGTGCCAACATGATGTAAAGTGATGCCATAATCATTGGTAATGCACACTTGTAATCCAATGAGTCAAGTATTTAGCTGTGAACTATATCGGCAATCCATACCCCACATAAAGTGGATTCAGCCATTATTCTGAATAAAACATCTTCATTAGTGGTGGATGTCCTGTAATGCATAGTGCAGCGTCCAATCTGAAGTGGCAAGCCAGAAAAAATGTGAAAAAGAAAAGAAAAAGTGGAAAAAAATTAAAATGCATGTATATGCAAATATATGGAAGTCACCCTGCTCCTAAAGTAAAAAATGCAAGTATCGATCTGTACTTAATGTTACTGAAGAGAGCAACCACAATTTGATCAGCCAATAAAAGGCCCAAAGTCCAGTTTAATATTCAGTCCCTTCGGGGACACAGTGTCCAGCATGTAAATCCATCTGGATTCCAACTGTAGTAACATTCTGGCTCGGTCACCCCCCCTCCTCTGTATTGGAAGGTGATCAATAATTATGCATCGCAAACTTGATAGGTTGTGTTTCTGTATGGCAAAATGCCGTGCAACTGGAAGATCGGATTTGCCTTTCTTGAGTGCCTCTCTAATCGAGAATCTGTGGTTAGCAATCCTGTCCTTGAACGGGCTGGTCGTTTTGCCCACATAAAACAAAGAACATGGACAAAACAGTATGTAAATAACAAAAGTGCTGTTGCACGTGAGACAATGTCGTATAGAGTAACGTTTATTTTTGTGCGGGTGTTGGAAAGAGTCCCCTGTCTGCATTGAGTTGCAGGTAACACATTAACCACATCGAAAACATCGTTTTCTTCTCGGTTGTAACCATGAGTCCATCTGGTGACTACCCTTTGGATCCGTTTTTTCAAGCAGATCCCTGATGTTTTTCGCTCGCCTTTAGACCAGTCTTGCTGGTTTCTGTTTCCAATTGGCAAGGCTTTTATCTGTCTCAAGGATGTCCCATCTGCTGCGAAATGCTTCTTGTATAGTAGTGTGTAGGGAAGTAAAAGTAGTGATGAAATGTAATTGTTGGTCTTCAGTCATAGAAATATATTTTTTGTCATTGTAAGGGTCTCTTGATTAGAAGCCTCCAATGCCTGTCTGGCACTAATGATGTCCTGTTTATCATAGTTTCTTGCTTCCAATTTTCGACACATGGAATCAAGTTGAGATTCACGTAGTACTTGTTCAGAATTGTTTCTTACTACTCTCGTGAGTTGAGAGGAGATTATCCCCATCTTCTGATGGCGAGGGTGATAGCTAGACGCTAGCAATAATGAATTCCTATCCGTGACTTTAGTGTAAAGTGAGGTACTAAACCTCATGCCTGATCATGTTTTACTTTAAAAATATATATGTATACATCTATTGCTGATATAAATCTATATAAACAAACACTCACAGACATACATCTATTGCTGATATATATACTATACAGTATATATATCTATATAAACAAACACTCAGACTTACATCTATTGCTGATATATATCTATATAAACAAACACTCACAGACATACATCTATTGCTGATATATATACTATACAGTATATATCTATATAAACAAACACTCACAGACATACATCTATTGCTGATATACTGTATATACTATACAGTATATATCTATATAAACAAACACTCACAGACATACATCTATTGCTGATATATATCTATATAAACAAACACTCACAGACATACATCTATTGCTGATATATATACTATACAGTATATATATATAAATATATATATATATATATATATAAACAAACACTCACAGACATACATCTATTGCTGATATATATACTATACAGTATATATATATATATATATATATAAACAAACACTCACAGACATACATCTATTGCTGATATATATACTATACAGTATATATACTGCATATATATATATATATAAACAAACACTCGCAGACATACATCTATTGCTGATATATATACTATACAGTGTGTATATATATATATATATATAAACAAACACTCACAGACATACATCTATTGCTGATATATATATATATACTATACAGTATATATATATATATATATATATATATATATATATATAAACACACACACCGACATACATCTATTGCTGATATATATACTATACAGTATATACATATATATATATATATATATATAAACAAACACAGACATACATCTATTGCTGATATATATATATATATATACTATACAGTATACAGGGAGTGCAGAATTATTAGGCAAATGAGTATTTTGACCACATCATCCTCTTTATGCATGTTGTCTTACTCCAAGCTGTATAGGCTCGAAAGCCTACTACCAATTAAGCATATTAGGTGATGTGCATCTCTGTAATGAGAAGGGGTGTGGTCTAATGACATCAACACCCTATATCAGGTGTGCATAATTATTAGGCAACTTCCTTTCCTTTGGCAAAATGGGTCAAAAGAAGGACTTGACAGGCTCAGAAAAGTCAAAAATAGTGAGATATCTTGCAGAGGGATGCAGCACTCTTAAAATTGCAAAGCTTCTGAAGCGTGATCATCGAACAATCAAGCGTTTCATTCAAAATAGTCAACAGGGTCGCAAGAAGTGTGTGGAAAAACCAAGGCGCAAAATAACTGCCCATGAACTGAGAAAAGTCAAGCGTGCAGCTGCCAAGATGCCACTTGCCACCAGTTTGGCCATATTTCAGAGCTGCAACATCACTGGAGTGCCCAAAAGCACAAGGTGTGCAATACTCAGA
The DNA here is from genome assembly GCF_027579735.1 of Bombina bombina. Taxonomy (NCBI): domain Eukaryota; kingdom Metazoa; phylum Chordata; class Amphibia; order Anura; family Bombinatoridae; genus Bombina; species Bombina bombina. The sequence goes on from NC_069502.1 coordinate 36,247,682, forward strand.
GACATGGCCAAGGTAAGAAAGGCTGAAAGACGACCACCACTGAACAAGACACACAAGCTGAAACGTCAAGACTGGGCCAAGAAATATCTCAAGACTGATTTTTCTAAGGTTTTATGGACTGATGAAATGAGAGTGAGTCTTGATGGGCCAGATGGATGGGCCCGTGGCTGGATTGGTAAAGGGCAGAGAGCTCCAGTCCGACTCAGACGCCAGCAAGGTGGAGGTGGAGTACTGGTTTGGGCTGGTATCATCAAAGATGAGCTTGTGGGGCCTTTTCGGGTTGAGGATGGAGTCAAGCTCAACTCCCAGTCCTACTGCCAGTTTCTGGAAGACACCTTCTTCAAGCAGTGGTACAGGAAGAAGTCTGCATCCTTCAAGAAAAACATGATTTTCATGCAGGACAATGCTCCATCACACGCGTCCAAGTACTCCACAGCGTGGCTGGCAAGAAAGGGTATAAAAGAAGAAAATCTAATGACATGGCCTCCTTGTTCACCTGATCTGAACCCCATTGAGAACCTGTGGTCCATCATCAAATGTGAGATTTACAAGGAGGTAAAACAGTACACCTCTCTGAACAGTGTCTGGGAGGCTGTGGTTGCTGCTGCACGCAATGTTGATGGTGAACAGATCAAAACACTGACAGAATCCATGGATGGCAGGCTTTTGAGTGTCCTTGCAAAGAAAGGTGGCTATATTGGTCACTGATTTGTTTTTGTTTTGTTTTTGAATGTCAGAAATGTATATTTGTGAATGTTGAGATGTTATATTGGTTTCACTGGTAAAAATAAATAATTGAAATGGGTATATATTTGTTTTTTGTTAAGTTGCCTAATAATTATGCACAGTAATAGTCACCTGCACACACAGATATCCCCCTAAAATAGCTAAAACTAAAAACAAACTAAAAACTACTTCCAAAAATATTCAGCTTTGATATTAATGAGTTTTTTGGGTTCATTGAGAACATGGTTGTTGTTCAATAATAAAATAAATCCTCAAAAATACAACTTGCCTAATAATTCTGCACTCCCTGTATATATGTATATATATAGAGAGAGAGAAAAACAAAGTAGAGTTCACTACACAGCGCTAATCTCACAATATATAGTGTACTGTTTAAATACACCTAGTGTGACAATATTATGGCATAAATGTTTCAAGCAATGATTCCTACAGAGAGCGCGTTGCTACAATGTTTCAATATAATTATTAAGAAGTAACTAAACACATATGATTTGTCAGCTGTTGTTTCAATATTACAGTTACTGTTATGTAGAGAATATAGAGTTCCAAAATATGCTGGTAAAGTCTTAAAAAAGCAAGGGTGTTCTATCTTCCAATTGAACGTTCAGTAATGCAGACATAGAATGAAAACAATCCCAAATGGCCTCACAGGCTACTCACATTAGGTGACCTCAATCGTATGAGGTAAGGAACAGGCGTTTTGGACGTACTAGACTTCTGCGCTGATCCTCCGGTAGTAAGCTTGTGATCCTGTGCGTTGTCTCAGATAGAATTTTGGTTCATCAGTTGGAGCCACAGCGCGAAGTATCTTTCAAATTTCTTCACTCCCCGGGATCTCCAATGCTGATGTCGGCAACGGTTCTTTGCCTCTTTAATAACTCCAATGTTTTATATAAAGGAAACAGACACGGCACATAGCATAATACTGTTTTAAAAGTAACACAAATTTATTTACAGAAAGAGAATGATACTCACAAACGAGACCTCAGTTTGTATGAGGTATCAATATAGCATCTCATTTAAAAGGACCGTAGTCCCACACTGTGATAAAAGTTTCCACTTTGGTAGAATGTGATGTTTGTAAAATATCTTCTAGCAGTCATGTATAGACGAAAAAAGTATGAGCATGTAAAAACTTTTAGTGGTTGCGGATTAACCAGAATCCCACACAGCCACTGTATCGGTAATACTAGGGATGAGCAGCCAGATTCAACACTCAGCCTTACGCGTTTCAAAGTTTAAAACTTCTTCCTCAGAGGCATTGTTGAATCTGGTCTAGTGCGGCCATTTTAAAAACTCCCGCTTAGCGGGGAGGGTGGGTGTGTGAACCGGCTGCTCATCCATTGGTCCGTTTTGTTACACCCCTATTATGATCCGGGGTTTTTTTTCAATAAGAAAGAATCATATACGGAAAGAATCAGATTATTTCCAATACGGCATGTTTAAAAATTCATTATAGTATAGTGTGAATCTTACTTGAAAAACTTTTATTATCCTAGTTAATAAGTGTTATACTCAAATGTGTCGCATATTTTACTAACATCTAAATAGATGTAAAGATGATTAGAAAAATGTTATAAATACTCTAAGTGGTCAATTGTCTAAGCGGACATGAAAATAACTATAAACATGCATTTCAAGGTATTAGTGTGAATATTACTATCGATAAAGATTGTCTCCATAATTATTAACTTTCACTGGGAATTAGTTATATACAGTGCAAAGAAATCTTCACCATATTTAACCTTAGGTGTATTAAATTCTTCTTTAGGGAGCTTGCTGAGGAAATCGAGTGTATCAACGGTTTGTTTAACAAATTTATATATATATAAATATATATATAAACAAACACAGACATACATCTATTGCTGATATATATATATACTATACAGTATAAATATATATATATATAAACAAACACTTACAGACATACATCTATTGCTGATATATATAAACAAACACTCACAGACATACATCTATTGCTGATATATATACTATACAGTATATATCTATATAAACAAACACTTACAGACATACATCTATTGCTGATATATATACTATACAGTATATATCTATATAAACAAACACTCACAGACATACATCTATTGCTGATATATATACTATACAGTATATATCTATAGAAACAAACACTCACAGACATACATCTATTGCTGTTATATATACTATACAGTATATATCTATATAAACAAACACTCACAGACATACATCTATTGCTGATATATATACTATACAGTATATATATATATAAACAAACACTCACAGACATACATCTATTGCTGATATATATACTATACAGTATATATATATATAAACAAACACTCACAGACATACATCTATTGCTGATATATATAAACAAACAGTCACAGACATACATCTATTGCTGATATATATACTATACAGTATATATATATATATAAACACTCACAGACATACATCTATTGCTGATATATATAAACAAACACTCACAGACATACATCTATTGCTGATATATATACTATACAGTATATATATATATATAAACAAACACTCACAGACATACATCTATTGCTGATATATATACTATACAGTATATATCTATATAAACAAACACTCGCAGACATACATCAATTGCTGATATATATACTATACAGTATATATATATATATATATATATAAACAAACACTCACAGACATACATCTATTGCTGATATATATATATATATATATAAACACTCACAGACATACTGACAAGAGAAAGACGACGGCACTACCGATGCTGTGTCCCACTGGTTTTCAGATTTCTTCTCAGCATATGAGAAATACCAATAGTAATTGGGGAGACCGGGTGCTGTACATAGGGAAAGACTAACTCACAAATATCAATTGCCGTGGGCAATTGCAAGAATGTACTTGAGTAGCACTCACCAGCAATTAATCTATTTAGGTCCAATGCTTACCTTAGGTAAAGAAGCCCAAAGAGGGGCGATTAAAACTTAACTTTTATTTTGTTAGTTAAAATCTTTACAACACATTAAAATCCACAAACAGTGTGAGGTGAGGGAATGCTGCTCCAAGGAAGGAGTTAACCATTAGTATATTCTTGGTAAATCCAAGGGAGAATATCCTCACTATTGTGGGGTGCTACAATGTACCTCGGGTGTCACCCTTTTATATATAAGGTCCTGAGTTATATCTCAGGTGTAGCTGATCCACCAATAGTTGTGTTAGTCCACAGTGTGAGGGGTGTGATTACTAATTGTGATTTATATTTTATTTTATTTTGGGAACCAAACTGTAACGGTCCCCAGCAAATTCTTTGCCACTCCTTTGTTGGAGGATAAAATAGAATTACCACCTTACTAGCACAGCTAGTAAGGTGGTAATTCTATTTTATCCTCCAACAAAGGAGTGGCAAAGAATTTGCTGGGGACCGTTACAGTTTGGTTCCCAAAATAAAATATAAATCAGAATTAGTAATCACACCCCTCACACTGTGGACTAACACAACTATTGGTGGATCAGCTACACCTGAGATATAACTCAGGACCTTATATATAAAAGGGTGACACCCGAGGTACATTGTAGCACCCCACAATAGTGAGGATATTCTCCCTTGGATTTACCAAGAATATACTAATGGTTAACTCCTTCCTTGGAGCAGCATTCCCTCACCTCACACTGTTTGTGGATTTTAATGTGTTGTAAAGATTTTAACTAACAAAATAAAAGTTAAGTTTTAATCGCCCCTCTTTGGGCTTCTTTACCTAAGGTAAGCATTGGACCTAAATAGATTAATTGCTGGTGAGTGCTACTCAAGTACATTCTTGCAATTGCCCACGGCAATTGATATTTGTGACTCACAGACATACATCTATTGCTGATATATATATATATATATATAAAAAAACACTCACAGACATACATCTATTGCTGATATATATATATAAACAAACACTCACAGACATACATCTATTGCTGATATATATATATATAAACAAACACTCAGACATACATCTATTGCTGATATATATATAAACAAACACTCAGACATACATCTATTGCTGATATATATATATAAACAAACACTCACAGACATACATCTATTGCTGATATATATACTATACAGTATATATCTATATAAACAAACACTCACAGACATACATCTATTGCTGATATATATACTATACAGTATATATCTATAAACAAACACTCACAGACATACATCTATTGCTGATATATATACTATACAGTATATATCTATATAAACAAACACTCACAGACTTACATCTATTGCTGATATATATATATTATACAGTATATATCTATATAAACAAACACTCACAGACATACATCTATTGCTGATATATATATATATAAACAAACACTCACAGACATACATCTATTGCTGATATATATATATATAAACAAACACTCACAGACATACATCTATTGCTGATATATATACTATACAGTATATATCTATATAAACAAACACTCACAGACATACATCTATTGCTGATATATATACTATACAGTATATATATATATATAAACAAACACAGACATACATCTATTGCTGATATATATATATATATATATATATATATATATATATATATATACTATACAGTATAAATATATATATACACTGCTCAAAAAAATAAAGGGAACACTTAAACAACACAATGTATCTCCAAGTCAATCACACTTCTGTGAAATCAAACTGTCCACTTAGGAAGCAACACTGAGTGACAATCAATTTCACATGCTGTGCAAATGGGATAGACAACAGGTGGAAATTATAGGCAATTAGCAAGACACCCCCAATAAAGGAGTGGTTCTGCAGGTGGTGACCACAGACCACTTCTCAGTTCCTATGCTTTCTGGCTGATGTTATGGTCACTTTTGAATGCTGGTGGTGCTTGCACTCTAGTGGTAGCATGAGACGGAGTCTACAACCCACACAAGTGGCTCAGGTAGTGCAGCTCATCCAGGATGGCACATCAGTGCGAGCTGTGGCAAGAAGGATTGCTGTGTCTGTCAGCGTAGTGTCCAGAGCATGGAGGCGCTACCAGGAGACAGGCCAGTACATCAGGAGACGTGGAGGAGGCCGTAGGAGGGCAACAACCCAGCAGCAGGACCGCTGCCTCCGCCTTTGTGCAAGGAGGAACAGGAGGAGCACTGCCAGAGCCCTGCAAAATGACCTCCAGCAGGCCACAAATGTGCATGTGTCTGCTCAAACGGTCAGAAACAGACTCCATGAGGGTGGTATGAGGACCCAACGTCAACAGGTGGGGGTTGTGCTTACAGTCCAACACCATGCAGGACGTTTGACATTTGCCAGAGAACACCAAGATTGGCAAATTCGCCACTGGCGCCCTGTGCTCTTCACAGATGAAAGCAGGGGCACACTGAGCACATTTGACAGACGTGACAGTCTGGAGACGCCGTGGAGAACGTTCTGCTGCCTGCAACATCCTCCAGCATGGCCAGTTTGGCAGTGGGTCAGTAATGGTGTGGGGTGGCATTTCTTTGAGGGGCCGAACAGCCCTCCATGTGCTTGCCAGAGGTAGCCTGACTGCCATTAGGTATCAAGATGAGATCCTCAGACCCCTTGTGAGACCATATGCTGGTGCGGTTGGCCCTGGGTTCCTCCTAATGCAAGACAATGCTAGACCTCATGTGGCTGGAGTGTGTCAGCAGTTCCTGCAAGATGAAGGCATTGATGCTATGGACTGGCCCTCCCGTTCCCCAGACCTGAATCCAATTGAGCACATAATCTCGCTCCATCCACCAACTTCACTTTGCACCACAGACTGTCCAGGAGTTGGTGGATGCTTTAGTCCAGGTCTGGGAGGAGATCCCTCAGGAGACCATCCGCCACCTCATCAGGAGCATGCACAGGCGTTGTAGGGAGGTCATACAGGCACGTGGAGGCCACACACACTACTGAGCCTCATTTTGACTTGTTTTAAGGACATTACATCAAAGTTGGATCTGCCTGTAGTGTGTTTTTCCACTTTAATTTTGAGTGTGACTCCAAATCCAGGCCTCCATGGGTTGAAAATTTTGATTTCCATTTTTTAATTTTTGTGTGATTTTGTTGTCAGCACATTCAACTATGTAAAGAACAAAGTATTTAATTAGAATATTTTATTCATTCAGATCTAGGATGTGTTATTTTAGTGTTCCCTTTATTTTTTTGAGCAGTGTATATATATATATATATATATATAAACAAACACTTACAGACATACATCTATTGCTGATATATATAAACAAACACTCACAGACATACATCTATTGCTGATATATATAATATACAGTATATATCTATATAAACAAACACTCACAGACATACATCTATTGCTGATATATATACTATACAGTATATATCTATATAAACAAACACTCACAGACATACATCTATTGCTGATATATATACTATACAGTATATATCTATATAAACAAACACTCACAGACATACATCTATTGCTGATATATATAATATACAGTATATATCTATATAAACAAACACTCACAGACATACATCTATTGCTGATATATATACTATACAGTATATATCTATATAAACAAACACTCACAGACATAAATCTATTGCTGATATATATACTATACAGTATATATCTATATAAACAAACACTCACAGACATACATCTATTGCTGATATATATAATATACAGTATATATCTATATAAACAAACACTCACAGACATACATCTATTGCTGATATATATATATATATATATAAACAAACACTCACAGACATACATCTTTTGCTGATATATATACTATACAGTATATATCTATATAAACAAACACTCACAGACATACATCTATTGCTGATATATATACTATACAGTATATACATATATATATATATATATATATATATATATATATAAACAAACACAGACATACATCTATTGCTGATATATTTATATATACTATACAGTATAAATATATATATATATATAAACAAACACTTACAGACATACATCTATTGCTGATATATATAAACAAACACTCACAGACATACATCTATTGCTGATATATATAAACAAACACTCACAGACATACATCTATTGCTGATATATATAAACAAACACTCACAGACATACATCTATTGCTGATATATATACTATACAGTATATATCTATATAAACAAACACTCACAGACATACATCTATTGCTGATATATATATATATATATAAACAAACACTCACAGACATACATCTATTGCTGATATATATCTATATAAACAAACACTCACAGACATCCATCTATTGATATATATATAAACACAGATTTCTTGAAATCATTTCCCCCAGACACAAGACTGAGTGCTGAAAGCTAATTAAGCTAGCTTAATAAATGAAAGTTTCAGAGTTACCTCTATGGGCACTCTCTTATTATAGCCCTCTAGAATGTAAGCTCCTTGGGAAAAATCTGCCATTATATACCTGTATAATACTTCTAAAATAACTGCAAGCTTCTTATAAATATAGCCACAAAAATGTGCGGCCCCTCTTCAATCTCCTGCCCTAGGCAACTACCACTGCTTGTAAGTGTATATTTTACCTATCATGCAAGTGCCTGTTTGTGTGTATTATACCTACCCTGCAAGTGCTTGTTAGTGTATATTATACCTGCCCTGCAACTGCTTGTTAGTGTATATTATACCTGCCCTGTAACTGCTTGTTAGTGTATATTATACCTGCCCTGCAAGTGCTTATTAGTGTATATTATACTTACCCTGTAACTGCTTGTTAGTGTATATTATACCTGCCCTGTAAGTGCTTGTTAGTGTATATTATACCTGCCCTGCAACTGCTTGTTAGTGTATATTATACCTACCCTGTAAGTGCTTGTTAGTGTATATTATACCTGCCCTGTAAGTGCTTGTTAGTGTATATTATACCTGCCCTGCAACTGCTTGTTAGTGTATATTATACCTGCCCTGCAACTGCTTGTTAGTGTATATTATACCTGCCCTGTAAGTGCTTGTTAGTGTATATTATACTTACCCTGTAACTGCTTGTTAGGGTATATTGTACTTACCCTGCAACTGATTGTTAGTGTATATTATACCTACCCTGTAACTTCTTGTTAGTGTATATTATACCTGCCCTGCAACTTCTTGTTAGTGTATATTATACCTGCCCTGTAAATGCTTGTTAGTGTATATTATACCTACCCTGCAAGTGCTTGTTAGTGTATATTATACCTACCCTGCAACTGCTTGTTAGTGTATATTATACCTGCCCTGTAAGTGCTTGTTAGTGTATATTATACCTGCCCTGCAACTGCTTGTTAGTGTATATTATACCTACCCTGCAACTGCTTGTTAGTGTATATTATACCTGCCCTGTAAATGCTTGTTAGTGTATATTATACCTACCCTGCAAGTGCTTGTTAGTGTATATTATATCTGCCCTGCAACTGCTTGTTAGTGTATATTATACCTACCCTGTAACTGCTTGTTAGTGTATATTATACCTACCCTGCAACTGCTTGTTAGTGTATATTATACCTACCCTGCAAGTGCTTGTTAGTGTATATTATACCTACCCTGCAAGTGCTTGTTAGTGTATATTATACCTACCCTGTAACTGCTTGTTAGTGTATATTATACCTACCCTGTAAGTGCTTGTTAGTGTATATTATACCTACCCTGTAAGTGCTTGTTAGTGTATATTATACCTATCATGCAAGTGCCTGTTTGTGTGTATTATACCTACCCTGCAAGTGCTTGTTAGTGTATATTATACCTACCCTGTAACTGCTTGTTAGTGTATATTATACCTGCCCTGCAACTGCTTGTTAGTGTATATTATACCTACCCTGCAAGTGCTTGTTAGTGTATATTATACCTGCCCTGCAACTGCTTGTTAGTGTATATTATACCTACCCTGCAAGTGCTTGTTAGTGTATATTATACCTGCCCTGCAACTGCTTGTTAGTGTATATTATACCTACCCTGTAAGTGCTTGTTAGTGTATATTATACCTGCCCTGCAACTGCTTGTTAGTGTATATTATACCTACCCTGCAAGTGCTTGTTAGTGTATATTATACCTGCCCTGCAACTGCTTGTTAGTGTATATTATACCTACCCTGTAAGTGCTTGTTAGTGTATATTATACCTGCCCGGTAAGTGCTTGTTAGTGTATATTATACCTGCCCTGTAACTGCTTGTTAGTGTATATTATACCTGCCCTGCAACTGCTTTTTTGTGTATATTATACCTGCCCTGCAACTGCTTGTTAGTGTATATTATACCTGCCCTGTAAGTGCTTGTTAGTGTATATTATACCTGCCCTGCAACTGCTTGTTAGTGTATATTATACCTGTCCTGCAACTGCTTGTTAGTGTATATTATACCTGCCCTGTAAGTGCTTGTTAGTGTATATTATACCTACCCTGCAACTGCTTGTTAGTGTATATTATACCTGCCCTGTAAGTGCTTGTTAGTGTATATTATACCTACCCTGCAACTGCTTGTTAGTGTATATTATACCTACCCTGCAACTGCTTGTTAGTGTATATTATACCTACCCTGCAAGTGCTTGTTAGTGTATATTATACCTACCCTGCAAGTGCTTGTTAGTGTATACTATACCTGCCCTGTAAATGCTTGTTAAGTGTATATTATACCTACCCTGTAACTGCTTGTTAGTGTATATTATACCTACCCTGTAAGTGCTTGTTAGTGTATATTATACCTACCCTGTAAGTGCTTGTTAGTGTATATTATACCTACCCTGTAAGTGCTTGTTAGTGTATATTATACCTATCATGCAAGTGCCTGTTTGTGTGTATTATACCTACCCTGTAACTGCTTGTTAGTGTATATTATACCTACCCTGTAAGTGCTTGTTAGTGTATATTATACCTACCCTGTAAGTGCTTGTTAGTGTATATTATACCTACCCTGTAAGTGCTTGTTAGTGTATATTATACCTATCATGCAAGTGCCTGTTTGTGTGTATTATACCTACCCTGCAACTGCTTGTTAGTGTATATTATACCTACCCTGCAACTGCTTGTTAGTGTATATTATACCTGCCCTGTAAATGCTTGTTAGTGTATATTATACCTGCCCTGCAAGTGCTTGTTAGTGTATATTATACCTGCCCTGCAACTGCTTGTTAGTGTATATTATACCTACCCTGTAACTGCTTGTTAGTGTATATTATACCTACCCTGCAACTGCTTGTTAGTGTATATTATACCTACCCTGCAAGTGCTTGTTAGTGTATATTATACCTGCCCTGCAACTGCTTGTTAGTGTATATTATACCTACCCTGTAACTGCTTGTTAGTGTATATTATACCTACCCTGCAACTGCTTGTTAGTGTATATTATACCTACCCTGCAAGTGATTGTTAGTGTATATTATACCTGCCCTGTAACTGCTTGTTAGTGTATATTATACCTGCCCTGCAACTGCTTGTTTGTGTATATTATACCTGCCCTGCAACTGCTTGTTAGTGTATATTATACCTGCCCTGTAAGTGCTTGTTAGTGTATATTATACCTGCCCTGCAACTGCTTGTTAGTGTATATTATACCTGTCCTGCAACTGCTTGTTAGTGTATATTATACCTGCCCTGTAAGTGCTTGTTAGTGTATATTATACCTACCCTGCAACTGCTTGTTAGTGTATATTATACCTGCCCTGTAAGTGCTTGTTAGTGTATATTATACCTACCCTGCAACTGCTTGTTAGTGTATATTATACCTACCCTGCAAGTGCTTGTTAGTGTATATTATACCTGCCCTGTAAGTGCTTGTTAAGTGTATATTATACCTACCCTGTAACTGCTTGTTAGTGTATATTATACCTGCCCTGTAAGTGCTTGTTAGTGTATATTATACCTGCCCTGCAACTGCTTGTTAGTGTATATTATACCTGCCCTGTAAGTGCTTGTTAGTGTATATTATACCTGCCCTGCAACTGCTTGTTAGTGTATATTATACCTGTCCTGCAACTGCTTGTTAGTGTATATTATACCTGCCCTGTAAGTGCTTGTTAGTGTATATTATACCTACCCTGCAACTGCTTGTTAGTGTATATTATACCTGCCCTGTAAGTGCTTGTTAGTGTATATTATACCTACCCTGCAACTGCTTGTTAGTGTATATTATACCTACCCTGCAAGTGCTTGTTAGTGTATATTATACCTACCCTGTAACTGCTTGTTAGTGTATATTATACCTGCCCTGTAACTGCTTGTTAGTGTATATTATACCTGCCCTGTAAGTGCTTGTTAAGTGTATATTATGAATGTACAAATATGTGTGCAAGAGAGATTTGCAACACACAAAGAGAAAGATTGCAGGTTGCTGGATTGTGTAATAACTGTACCCACTGTAGATAAAGGTCAGACACATAAAGAATAAGTAAGTATCAAAATCATCCGATCATTCACATTTATACTAAATAACTTTATTAGTGAAAAAATATATTGAAAGTCCGGCTGGACTCATACACATGCACACACACACATACTATTAAAACTAGCTGGAACTCAGATAATATTATTGGTATATCAGATAGCACTCCCGTATTCAAATTATAGTAACTAGCAGGGAATCTAAACTATTTATAGTGTTACAATATTGAACCCTGTTAGTATATAATAGATTATAGACAGCAAGAAAAAATAATTGCTGTATTAGTTAGTCCTCCTTTAAGGCAAGTCTACACTATTAGGATAGGCAAAAACACTGTATAGTCTGAGGTGCTGGGTATTAGTGCATGAATTAGCCAACCCAAGCACAGCCTTAAATATCTGCGTGTTTGAGTCCTAAACTGAGTGAGAGTTGCACTGAGATTATTGTTAACGATACTATTGCTAGTAATAGTTCAAGTGGTCAATATATAGGCCCCATAGATATAAAATATAAGCCTTGATTAAAGAGACAAAATATGTTGAGTGCCTCTTATTGAGCCACAATATAGCTGTTTGCCGTGGTATTTGTGACCTGGTATTCAGGGTGGATATATTTGAATAAATTAGCATAGACCGATATTGTTTGCTACAAACTAACAGACCTTGTCGCAATTTTACCACATCCAATAGTAGTGCTTGATAAGCTAGTTTGAATGTGGTGCAGTTAGCCTGCTTTTTAATTAATATAAGTCGCTATTGTTTGCTGCAAACTAACAAGCGTGTCAGCAATTATAACACATCACACAATAGTGCTTAATCAGCCAGTTTGAATGCTGTGCAGTTAGTCTGCTTAATACCGTAAATTTATGAGTTTTAGAAATCTGACCCCTATTATCGGCCAGAAAATTCCCACTGAAATACTTAGAGATGTCCCATTACAAACAGCCACCAAGTTAAATCGTCTACATTAGACGTAAATGAGGACTAAGCTATAAAAAGGTCTCTTCTATAGCGGAGACCTGATTACTTTTAACTGTCTATGAATATTGGGATAGTATCAAGAGTGCTAGCACTGAGTCAGCAAATTAAAAATTGGGGGTTCAGTAACCCCGTGTTCGTGCCCCTGACGCGCGTTTCACATTACGCTTCCTCAGAGGGGTACGCGCCGGCCGGACAGAGCGGGTTATGTTGGAGTCAAAAACCCGCCTCCGTGTTTTGATTGGTTCAACGGAATACCGCTATGTGACTTCTCATTGGTCAATCCTTGCAGTGTGACACATGGAAGTTCAAAACGGCACATTTGCTTAAAGAGCTGATAAGTTATCATTTACGAGCTAAATTTATCAGAAAGTCATTTGAAAGAGCAAGAGTAGAATGTATCTATCAGGTACATAGTCAAGCATCAAGAACGAGATATAAAATATTGAGTGCACTTTATTCATTACTGCGATATGTATTACTTGTGAATGATGTCTCTGTTAGTGATCCATTGTATTAGTGGAAAGCTGCTGGTCATTACCTAGATATAGTATCTAAATCATCTACATCACCTTGGTTTTACATTATACCGTAGATGAATTTATGAAACTTTATTTGTATCGATACTGGGATAGACACTCAATAAAAAATTCTAACAAATTAAAATATTGGTTATCATTCAATAGTAGTCCAATATTACGGACACCATATTACTGTTCTATGATCAAACTGAAAGTTCACAGTTTAAGAAAGTTTTCATTAAAGTGCCGTATTTTAAATACCATACATGATAGTTGTACTCAGATTGATTATTAATCAAATATACAGGAAAACTATATCCACAAAAAGATAAATAAATAAGTAAATAAATAAGATTCAAGGGACTAGATAGTGTAAGTGAAATACAGTATGGTGATAAAATGTGAACAAAGGACATACATAAATAATGATAGGATGTGATGCTCACAAAAAGTGTGAGAGAGAAGGGGAATGTGCGTGGATAAATGAATTCCACATAAAATATATTGAATCATGTGTTCCAAACATGTATAGAAGTGAAAAGTCTTTCTGCACTACAGTGGAAAAAAAAAATTAATTAATAATTGTAGAGAATTAATGGGTGAGGTAGTTGATAGCTGAAAAGTGATAATTTATGTATAGACAATTTATGCCCAAGTGTAAAACATATATTCAACGCTCATAAGGGTTAGTGAAAAGCTACTGTGTACATAGACTGTGTTTTTATTAACTTAATATTAAAATGGTGTGTAGAGGGAAGATCTTTTAAAATTAGGACTTATTATAAGTAAACATTGTAATTGTTGAATTCATTTAATCCGTGTGGATGTACAGTATTGAGTAGATGTATCCAACGGCATTCTGCTTTTAATAAAGAATTTTCTAAATTGCCTCCTCTAATGCCAAGGGAGACTTTCTGCAGAACAGAAAATTTTAAATGGCTGCTTGATCCTTGATGTTTAAGTAAAAAATGTTTTGCTACACTTGTAATCTTTTTGCCTTTTTGTAGGTCTTTTTCTGCGTTCTTGATATTGTTTTTATGTTCCAAAATTCTGACCCTTGCCTCTCTGGTCGTCATGCCTACATAGGCTTTCTCACATACACAGTAGATGATATAAATAACTCCCAGGGATCTGCATGTGAAGTGGTGTTTAAGTTTTTGGCTTTTCCCATATTTGTCCTGAATTTCTTTGATTTTCCTAACATGAGGACAGACAGAACATGTACCACATGGGTACATGCCAGGGTCAGTATCACTTTTTTTTGGAGTGTGTATATAATGACTCTGTACCAGTTGATCTTTTAGGTTTCTCGGTCTCTTATAGCCTATTTGTACTCTCGCTCCTAATGTATCTTTAAGCTCAGGGTCACTGGTGAGGATATGCCAGTTCTCATTGAGTATCTTAATCACACTTTGCATCTGCGGATTGTATGTAGTGATCAGTCTAGGAATGGTGGTGGAATTGTCTTTGATTCTAGGACACAATAAAGTGTCTCTGGATGTTTTCAGAGCTTTGAATTTTGCCTGTTTGATGGCCCTATTGCTGTAGCCTCTTTGTAGTAGCCTGGTTGTAAGAAGTTTACTTTCATTTTCATATATAGAGACATCAGAACAATTTCTCCTCAACCGCAAGAACTCCCCATATGGAATTGCTTTTAAAGTGCATCCTGGATGTGCACTTGTCCTGTGCAATAATGAATTTGTAGCAGTTTCTTTCCTAAAGACCTTAGTTGCAATGGTGCCATCAGTATTTTTTGTAATTGTTAAATCTAGGAAATCAATTTTACCCAGATCGGCTTGGTATGTCAATTTGATGTTGAATTTGTTTTGATTGAGAACTGAAAAGAACTCATCAAGATGTTCACGTGTACCTTCCCAAACAAATAGTACATCATCGATGTATCTTATCCATAGAGGTATATGGTCTGTGTATTTCTCCATGCCTTCAGAAAAAACAATTTTTTGTTCCCAGTGCCCTAGGAACAAGTTAGCGTATGTTGGGGCACAAGAAGTGCCCATGGCAGTTCCTTGTGTTTGTAGGTAGAAACTATCTTTAAATGTGAAGATATTATGAGTCAGGACATACTTCAAAAGGAGTAAGATAAACTCATTATGGTCTTTGTTATCCGATTCATTGGTGGAAAGAAAGTATTTAACTGCCTGTATACCATCATTATGTCTGATACTGGTATATAGTGACTCTACATCTGCGGTGATGAGCCAGGTATCACTATTCAGATGTAAGTTTTGCATAATTTTTAAGACCTCCATAGTATCACGGACATACGAGGGCATAGCAGTAAGGTATTCCCTTAATCTCTGATCTATATATCTGCTAGCTGCCTCAGTTAGATTATTATTGCCCGATACTATGGGTCTTCCTGGTGGTTTGGTAAGGTTTTTGTGAACCTTAGGCAGAAAGTATATAGTCGCTAGAGTAGGGTTCTTTTGTATCAGGAAATTTTTTTCGGTTTTAGTGATGGTTCCATTCTCCCATGTCCTAACTATGAGTTTATTATATTGTTCCATATAGTCAGATTGAGGATTGAGTAGTAGTTTTTTATAACAATCTTTATTAGATAACTGTCTCATGGCTTCATCAACATAGTCATCTTTGGGCCACAATACTATGTTTCCGCCCTTGTCTGACGGCTTAATGACTACATCTGTCCATGTTTGAATATCATTCAATGCCCTTTTTTCAGGGAGAGTGAGGTTATTATTCGCATCAAAAATAGGTAAAGTTTCAATTTTTTGGCATACAATCTGTGAGAAAACACTGACTTGAGGTGAAATTGATGCAGATGGTGTATATGTAGATTTCGGTTTTAACCCTTTCTTCCATTGGGTAGCATGGGTTTCAGTATCAGATTCACTTAAAAGATCTTCCAGATCTTGCAGAGAGTCTAATTCCTCCTTAGATAGAGAGGGGTCATTTTTATTTGAATACATCTTTTTAAGTAACAGCTTTCGTGAAAATAGGTGTATGTCTTTAATTAACTCAAACTTGTTTAGAGTATTGGTGGGGCAGAAAGTTAATCCTTTAGAGAGGACACTCTCATGGTTAATATTCAGAGAGTGTTTGCTCAGATTAATTACTCTCATGAGTTGGTCCTGATTGTGGTGAATGGACACATCTCTTTCTTCCTCTCTGATTGTCTTTGGGGGCCTGTGTTTTTCCTTTTGTTTCCCCTTGTTGGTTTGTTGGCTGTTGTCGGATTTAATGTTTGTTGTTGTCGGTGACTTAATGCTAAAAAAGACACTTCTCTATTGGTGTTAGATGTACCCGGTAAAGGATTAACTAGTGTTGCTGATACTGGGAACTCTCTTGTCATAGGCTCCGTTTCATCTCTATTGCTTTCATTATCAGAGATGTCAGTTTCTGTTTCTGTACCACTGTTGTTTTCTCTTATTTGAGTCCTATTATACCTATTTCTGTTGGATGTCTGATATCTCCATCTATAAATTCTTTGTTGTTGGAAATCATCTATATCTCTCTGCAGTTTTTGTTTTTTGGTTTGAATTAGTTCATTCTCAAGTTTGTCTAATTCTTTTTGGTATGTCTGATACGTTTCCACAAAATCGAATTTTTCTTCAAATTTTTTAAGGAGTTCATTATGTTCTTTAATCTCTGCATCTAATTTATTAAGTTCCAAGGTGTCGTGTTTTATTAATATTTGAATTAATTTTAGTGAACATTCTGTCAGTGTTCCTTCCCATTCTTTTACTAAACTTTCATTGTTTAAGGTAAAGGCTGGGAACATTTTGATCCTTAAGCCTCTCGGTATGATGCCTCGCTCTGCATACTTCTCAAAGAAGTGCCAATTCCACCATCTTTTGGTTTGTTTGTATAATGTTTGATGTAAGTTACATAGCGTGTTGTTCAGTTCATCTTTGGTTATTGAAGTGTCATCAATGTTTTTTTTATCAAATAATTGGTTAAGTTCTTTAAGTCTTTTTTGTTGTCTGAGTGCTAAATCTTGTTGTAAATTCATTTTATATTAGTAAGTTCCCTCAAAGAAAAACTAGGATAACCTAGTAAATGTAATCGTTAACTGGGGGTGGCGAGGGAAATGAAGTGGGTTGAAATTCTTATATTCAAGGACTGAATCACTTTGTATAATACTTATAGTCCCAGAATCCCAGAACCTAATGCAATAATATACATAGAAATGTACAAATATGTGTGCAAGAGAGATTTGCAACACACAAAGAGAAAGATTGCAGGTTGCTGGATTGTGTAATAACTGTACCCACTGTAGATAAAGGTCAGACACATAAAGAATAAGTAAGTATCAAAATCATCCGATCATTCACATTTATACTAAATAACTTTATTAGTGAAAAAATATATTGAAAGTCCGGCTGGACTCATACACATGCACACACACACATACTATTAAAACTAGCTGGAACTCAGATAATATTATTGGTATATCAGATAGCACTCCCGTGTTCAAATTATAGTAACTAGCAGGGAATCTAAACTATTTATAGTGTTACAATATTGAACCCTGTTAGTATATAATAGATTATAGACAGCAAGAAAAAATAATTGCTGTATTAGTTAGTCCTCCTTTAAGGCAAGTCTACACTATTAGGATAGGCAAAAACACTGTATAGTCTGAGGTGCTGGGTATTAGTGCATGAATTAGCCAACCCAAGCACAGCCTTAAATATCTGCGTGTTTGAGTCCTAAACTGAGTGAGAGTTGCACTGAAATTATTGTTAACGATACTATTGCTAGTAATAGTTCAAGTGGTCAATATATAGGCCCCATAGATATAAAATATAAGCCTTGATTAAAGAGACAAAATATGTTGAGTGCCTCTTATTGAGCCACAATATAGCTGTTTGCCGTGGTATTTGTGACCTGGTATTCAGGGTGGATATATTTGAATAAATTAGCATAGACCGATATTGTTTGCTACAAACTAACAGACCTTGTCGCAATTTTACCACATCCAATAGTAGTGCTTGATAAGCTAGTTTGAATGTGGTGCAGTTAGCCTGCTTTTTAATTAATATAAGTCGCTATTGTTTGCTGCAAACTAACAAGCGTGTCAGCAATTATAACACATCACACAATAGTGCTTAATCAGCCAGTTTGAATGCTGTGCAGTTAGTCTGCTTAATACCGTAAATTTATGAGTTTTAGAAATCTGACCCCTATTATCGGCCAGAAAATTCCCACTGAAATACTTAGAGATGTCCCATTACAAACAGCCACCAAGTTAAATCGTCTACATTAGACGTAAATGAGGACTAAGCTATAAAAAGGTCTCTTCTATAGCGGAGACCTGATTACTTTTAACTGTCTATGAATATTGGGATAGTATCAAGAGTGCTAGCACTGAGTCAGCAAATTAAAAATTGGGGGTTCAGTAACCCCGTGTTCGTGCCCCTGACGCGCGTTTCACATTACGCTTCCTCAGAGGGGTACGCGCCGGCCGGACAGAGCGGGTTATGTTGGAGTCAAAAACCCGCCTCCGTGTTTTGATTGGTTCAACGGAATACCGCTATGTGACTTCTCATTGGTCAATCCTTGCAGTGTGACACATGGAAGTTCAAAACGGCACATTTGCTTAAAGAGCTGATAAGTTATCATTTACGAGCTAAATTTATCAGAAAGTCATTTGAAAGAGCAAGAGTAGAATGTATCTATCAGGTACATAGTCAAGCATCAAGAACGAGATATAAAATATTGAGTGCACTTTATTCATTACTGCGATATGTATTACTTGTGAATGATGTCTCTGTTAGTGATCCATTGTATTAGTGGAAAGCTGCTGGTCATTACCTAGATATAGTATCTAAATCATCTATATCACCTTGGTTTTACATTATACCGTAGATGAATTTATGAAACTTTATTTGTATCGATACTGGGATAGACACTCAATAAAAAATTCTAACAAATTAAAATATTGGTTATCATTCAATAGTAGTCCAATATTACGGACACTATGTCCTATGTAGGCATGACGACCAGAGAGGCAAGGGTCAGAATTTTGGAACATAAAAACAATATCAAGAACGCAGAAAAAGACCTACAAAAAGGCAAAAAGATTACAAGTGTAGCAAAACATTTTTTACTTAAACATCAAGGATCAAGCAGCCATTTAAAATTTTCTGTTCTGCAGAAAGTCTCCCTTGGCATTAGAGGAGGCAATTTAGAAAATTCTTTATTAAAAGCAGAATGCCGTTGGATACATCTACTCAATACTGTACATCCACACGGATTAAATGAATTCAACAATTACAATGTTTACTTATAATAAGTCCTAATTTTAAAAGATCTTCCCTCTACACACCATTTTAATATTAAGTTAATAAAAACACAGTCTATGTACACAGTAGCTTTTCACTAACCCTTATGAGCGTTGAATATATGTTTTACACTTGGGCATAAATTGTCTATACATAAATTATCACTTTTCAGCTATCAACTACCTCACCCATTAATTCTCTACAATTATTAATTAATTTTTTTTTTTCCACTGTAGTGCAGAAAGACTTTTCACTTCTATACATGTTTGGAACACATGATTCAATATATTTTATGTGGAATTCATTTATCCACGCACATTCCCCTTCTCTCTCACACTTTTTGTGAGCATCACATCCTATCATTATTTATGTATGTCCTTTGTTCACATTTTATCACCATACTGTATTTCACTTACACTATCTAGTCCCTTGAATCTTATTTATTTACTTATTTATTTATCTTTTTGTGGATATAGTTTTCCTGTATATTTGATTAATAATCAATCTGAGTACAACTATCATGTATGGTATTTAAAATACGGCACTTTAATGAAAACTTTCTTAAACTGTGAACTTTCAGTTTGATCATAGAACAGTAATATGGTGTCCGTAATATTGGACTACTATTGAATGATAACCAATATTTTAATTTGTTAGAATTTTTTATTGAGTGTCTATCCCAGTATCGATACAAATAAAGTTTCATAAATTCATCTACGGTATAATGTAAAACCAAGGTGATATAGATGATTTAGATACTATATCTAGGTAATGACCAGCAGCTTTCCACTAATACAATGGATCACTAACAGAGACATCATTCACAAGTAATACATATCGCAGTAATGAATAAAGTGCACTCAATATTTTATATCTCGTTCTTGATGCTTGACTATGTACCTGATAGATACATTCTACTCTTGCTCTTTCAAATGACTTTCTGATAAATTTAGCTCGTAAATGATAACTTATCAGCTCTTTAAGCAAATGTGCCGTTTTGAACTTCCATGTGTCACACTGCAAGGATTGACCAATGAGAAGTCACATAGCGGTATTCCGTTGAACCAATCAAAACACGGAGGCGGGTTTTTGACTCCAACATAACCCGCTCTGTCCGGCCGGCGCGTACCCCTCTGAGGAAGCGTAATGTGAAACGCGCGTCAGGGGCACGAACACGGGGTTACTGAACCCCCAATTTTTAATTTGCTGACTCAGTGCTAGCACTCTTGATACTATCCCAATATTCATAGACAGTTAAAAGTAATCAGGTCTCCGCTATAGAAGAGACCTTTTTATAGCTTAGTCCTCATTTACGTCTAATGTAGACGATTTAACTTGGTGGCTGTTTGTAATGGGACATCTCTAAGTATTTCAGTGGGAATTTTCTGGCCGATAATAGGGGTCAGATTTCTAAAACTCATAAATTTACGGTATTAAGCAGACTAACTGCACAGCATTCAAACTGGCTGATTAAGCACTATTGTGTGATGTGTTATAATTGCTGACACGCTTGTTAGTTTGCAGCAAACAATAGCGACTTATATTAATTAAAAAGCAGGCTAACTGCACCACATTCAAACTAGCTTATCAAGCACTACTATTGGATGTGGTAAAATTGCGACAAGGTCTGTTAGTTTGTAGCAAACAATATCGGTCTATGCTAATTTATTCAAATATATCCACCCTGAATACCAGGTCACAAATACCACGGCAAACAGCTATATTGTGGCTCAATAAGAGGCACTCAACATATTTTGTCTCTTTAATCAAGGCTTATATTTTATATCTATGGGGCCTATATATTGACCACTTGAACTATTACTAGCAATAGTATCGTTAACAATAATTTCAGTGCAACTCTCACTCAGTTTAGGACTCAAACACGCAGATATTTAAGGCTGTGCTTGGGTTGGCTAATTCATGCACTAATACCCAGCACCTCAGACTATACAGTGTTTTTGCCTATCCTAATAGTGTAGACTTGCCTTAAAGGAGGACTAACTAATACAGCAATTATTTTTTCTTGCTGTCTATAATCTATTATATACTAACAGGGTTCAATATTGTAACACTATAAATAGTTTAGATTCCCTGCTAGTTACTATAATTTGAACACGGGAGTGCTATCTGATATACCAATAATATTATCTGAGTTCCAGCTAGTTTTAATAGTATGTGTGTGTGTGCATGTGTATGAGTCCAGCCGGACTTTCAATATATTTTTTCACTAATAAAGTTATTTAGTATAAATGTGAATGATCGGATGATTTTGATACTTACTTATTCTTTATGTGTCTGACCTTTATCTACAGTGGGTACAGTTATTACACAATCCAGCAACCTGCAATCTTTCTCTTTGTGTGTTGCAAATCTCTCTTGCACACATATTTGTACATTTCTATGTATATTATTGCATTAGGTTCTGGGATTCTGGGACTATAAGTATTATACAAAGTGATTCAGTCCTTGAATATAAGAATTTCAACCCACTTCATTTCCCTCGCCACCCCCAGTTAACGATTACATTTACTAGGTTATCCTAGTTTTTCTTTGAGGGAACTTACTAATATAAAATGAATTTACAACAAGATTTAGCACTCAGACAACAAAAAAGACTTAAAGAACTTAACCAATTATTTGATAAAAAAAACATTGATGACACTTCAATAACCAAAGATGAACTGAACAACACGCTATGTAACTTACATCAAACATTATACAAACAAACCAAAAGATGGTGGAATTGGCACTTCTTTGAGAAGTATGCAGAGCGAGGCATCATACCGAGAGGCTTAAGGATCAAAATGTTCCCAGCCTTTACCTTAAACAATGAAAGTTTAGTAAAAGAATGGGAAGGAACACTGACAGAATGTTCACTAAAATTAATTCAAATATTAATAAAACACGACACCTTGGAACTTAATAAATTAGATGCAGAGATTAAAGAACATAATGAACTCCTTAAAAAATTTGAAGAAAAATTCGATTTTGTGGAAACGTATCAGACATACCAAAAAGAATTAGACAAACTTGAGAATGAACTAATTCAAACCAAAAAACAAAAACTGCAGAGAGATATAGATGATTTCCAACAACAAAGAATTTATAGATGGAGATATCAGACATCCAACAGAAATAGGTATAATAGGACTCAAATAAGAGAAAACAACAGTGGTACAGAAACAGAAACTGACATCTCTGATAATGAAAGCAATAGAGATGAAACGGAGCCTATGACAAGAGAGTTCCCAGTATCAGCAACACTAGTTAATCCTTTACCGGGTACATCTAACACCAATAGAGAAGTGTCTTTTTTAGCATTAAGTCACCGACAACAACAAACATTAAATCCGACAACAGCCAACAAACCAACAAGGGGAAACAAAAGGAAAAACACAGGCCCCCAAAGACAATCAGAGAGGAAGAAAGAGATGTGTCCATTCACCACAATCAGGACCAACTCATGAGAGTAATTAATCTGAGCAAACACTCTCTGAATATTAACCATGAGAGTGTCCTCTCTAAAGGATTAACTTTCTGCCCCACCAATACTCTAAACAAGTTTGAGTTAATTAAAGACATACACCTATTTTCACGAAAGCTGTTACTTAAAAAGATGTATTCAAATAAAAATGACCCCTCTCTATCTAAGGAGGAATTAGACTCTCTGCAAGATCTGGAAGATCTTTTAAGTGAATCTGATACTGAAACCCATGCTACCCAATGGAAGAAAGGGTTAAAACCGAAATCTACATATACACCATCTGCATCAATTTCACCTCAAGTCAGTGTTTTCTCACAGATTGTATGCCAAAAAATTGAAACTTTACCTATTTTTGATGCGAATAATAACCTCACTCTCCCTGAAAAAAGGGCATTGAATGATATTCAAACATGGACAGATGTAGTCATTAAGCCGTCAGACAAGGGCGGAAACATAGTATTGTGGCCCAAAGATGACTATGTTGATGAAGCCATGAGACAGTTATCTAATAAAGATTGTTATAAAAAACTACTACTCAATCCTCAATCTGACTATATGGAACAATATAATAAACTCATAGTTAGGACATGGGAGAATGGAACCATCACTAAAACCGAAAAAAATTTCCTGATACAAAAGAACCCTACTCTAGCGACTATATACTTTCTGCCTAAGGTTCACAAAAACCTTACCAAACCACCAGGAAGACCCATAGTATCGGGCAATAATAATCTAACTGAGGCAGCTAGCAGATATATAGATCAGAGATTAAGGGAATACCTTACTGCTATGCCCTCGTATGTCCGTGATACTATGGAGGTCTTAAAAATTATGCAAAACTTACATCTGAATAGTGATACCTGGCTCATCACCGCAGATGTAGAGTCACTATATACCAGTATCAGACATAATGATGGTATACAGGCAGTTAAATACTTTCTTTCCACCAATGAATCGGATAACAAAGACCATAATGAGTTTATCTTACTCCTTTTGAAGTATGTCCTGACTCATAATATCTTCACATTTAAAGATAGTTTCTACCTACAAACACAAGGAACTGCCATGGGCACTTCTTGTGCCCCAACATACGCTAACTTGTTCCTAGGGCACTGGGAACAAAAAATTGTTTTTTCTGAAGGCATGGAGAAATACACAGACCATATACCTCTATGGATAAGATACATCGATGATGTACTATTTGTTTGGGAAGGTACACGTGAACATCTTGATGAGTTCTTTTCAGTTCTCAATCAAAACAAATTCAACATCAAATTGACATACCAAGCCGATCTGGGTAAAATTGATTTCCTAGATTTAACAATTACAAAAAATACTGATGGCACCATTGCAACTAAGGTCTTTAGGAAAGAAACTGCTACAAATTCATTATTGCACAGGACAAGTGCACATCCAGGATGCACTTTAAAAGCAATTCCATATGGGGAGTTCTTGCGGTTGAGGAGAAATTGTTCTGATGTCTCTATATATGAAAATGAAAGTAAACTTCTTACAACCAGGCTACTACAAAGAGGCTACAGCAATAGGGCCATCAAACAGGCAAAATTCAAAGCTCTGAAAACATCCAGAGACACTTTATTGTGTCCTAGAATCAAAGACAATTCCACCACCATTCCTAGACTGATCACTACATACAATCCGCAGATGCAAAGTGTGATTAAGATACTCAATGAGAACTGGCATATCCTCACCAGTGACCCTGAGCTTAAAGATACATTAGGAGCGAGAGTACAAATAGGCTATAAGAGACCGAGAAACCTAAAAGATCAACTGGTACAGAGTCATTATATACACACTCCAAAAAAAAGTGATACTGACCCTGGCATGTACCCATGTGGTACATGTTCTGTCTGTCCTCATGTTAGGAAAATCAAAGAAATTCAGGACAAATATGGGAAAAGCCAAAAACTTAAACACCACTTCACATGCAGATCCCTGGGAGTTATTTATATCATCTACTGTGTATGTGAGAAAGCCTATGTAGGCATGACGACCAGAGAGGCAAGGGTCAGAATTTTGGAACATAAAAACAATATCAAGAACGCAGAAAAAGACCTACAAAAAGGCAAAAAGATTACAAGTGTAGCAAAACATTTTTTACTTAAACATCAAGGATCAAGCAGCCATTTAAAATTTTCTGTTCTGCAGAAAGTCTCCCTTGGCATTAGAGGAGGCAATTTAGAAAATTCTTTATTAAAAGCAGAATGCCGTTGGATACATCTACTCAATACTGTACATCCACACGGATTAAATGAATTCAACAATTACAATGTTTACTTATAATAAGTCCTAATTTTAAAAGATCTTCCCTCTACACACCATTTTAATATTAAGTTAATAAAAACACAGTCTATGTACACAGTAGCTTTTCACTAACCCTTATGAGCGTTGAATATATGTTTTACACTTGGGCATAAATTGTCTATACATAAATTATCACTTTTCAGCTATCAACTACCTCACCCATTAATTCTCTACAATTATTAATTAATTTTTTTTTTTCCACTGTAGTGCAGAAAGACTTTTCACTTCTATACATGTTTGGAACACATGATTCAATATATTTTATGTGGAATTCATTTATCCACGCACATTCCCCTTCTCTCTCACACTTTTTGTGAGCATCACATCCTATCATTATTTATGTATGTCCTTTGTTCACATTTTATCACCATACTGTATTTCACTTACACTATCTAGTCCCTTGAATCTTATTTATTTACTTATTTATTTATCTTTTTGTGGATATAGTTTTCCTGTATATTTGATTAATAATCAATCTGAGTACAACTATCATGTATGGTATTTAAAATACGGCACTTTAATGAAAACTTTCTTAAACTGTGAACTTTCAGTTTGATCATAGAACAGTAATATGGTGTCCGTAATATTGGACTACTATTGAATGATAACCAATATTTTAATTTGTTAGAATTTTTTATTGAGTGTCTATCCCAGTATCGATACAAATAAAGTTTCATAAATTCATCTACGGTATAATGTAAAACCAAGGTGATATAGATGATTTAGATACTATATCTAGGTAATGACCAGCAGCTTTCCACTAATACAATGGATCACTAACAGAGACATCATTCACAAGTAATACATATCGCAGTAATGAATAAAGTGCACTCAATATTTTATATCTCGTTCTTGATGCTTGACTATGTACCTGATAGATACATTCTACTCTTGCTCTTTCAAATGACTTTCTGATAAATTTAGCTCGTAAATGATAACTTATCAGCTCTTTAAGCAAATGTGCCGTTTTGAACTTCCATGTGTCACACTGCAAGGATTGACCAATGAGAAGTCACATAGCGGTATTCCGTTGAACCAATCAAAACACGGAGGCGGGTTTTTGACTCCAACATAACCCGCTCTGTCCGGCCGGCGCGTACCCCTCTGAGGAAGCGTAATGTGAAACGCGCGTCAGGGGCACGAACACGGGGTTACTGAACCCCCAATTTTTAATTTGCTGACTCAGTGCTAGCACTCTTGATACTATCCCAATATTCATAGACAGTTAAAAGTAATCAGGTCTCCGCTATAGAAGAGACCTTTTTATAGCTTAGTCCTCATTTACGTCTAATGTAGACGATTTAACTTGGTGGCTGTTTGTAATGGGACATCTCTAAGTATTTCAGTGGGAATTTTCTGGCCGATAATAGGGGTCAGATTTCTAAAACTCATAAATTTACGGTATTAAGCAGACTAACTGCACAGCATTCAAACTGGCTGATTAAGCACTATTGTGTGATGTGTTATAATTGCTGACACGCTTGTTAGTTTGCAGCAAACAATAGCGACTTATATTAATTAAAAAGCAGGCTAACTGCACCACATTCAAACTAGCTTATCAAGCACTACTATTGGATGTGGTAAAATTGCGACAAGGTCTGTTAGTTTGTAGCAAACAATATCGGTCTATGCTAATTTATTCAAATATATCCACCCTGAATACCAGGTCACAAATACCACGGCAAACAGCTATATTGTGGCTCAATAAGAGGCACTCAACATATTTTGTCTCTTTAATCAAGGCTTATATTTTATATCTATGGGGCCTATATATTGACCACTTGAACTATTACTAGCAATAGTATCGTTAACAATAATCTCAGTGCAACTCTCACTCAGTTTAGGACTCAAACACGCAGATATTTAAGGCTGTGCTTGGGTTGGCTAATTCATGCACTAATACCCAGCACCTCAGACTATACAGTGTTTTTGCCTATCCTAATAGTGTAGACTTGCCTTAAAGGAGGACTAACTAATACAGCAATTATTTTTTCTTGCTGTCTATAATCTATTATATACTAACAGGGTTCAATATTGTAACACTATAAATAGTTTAGATTCCCTGCTAGTTACTATAATTTGAATACGGGAGTGCTATCTGATATACCAATAATATTATCTGAGTTCCAGCTAGTTTTAATAGTATGTGTGTGTGTGCATGTGTATGAGTCCAGCCGGACTTTCAATATATTTTTTCACTAATAAAGTTATTTAGTATAAATGTGAATGATCGGATGATTTTGATACTTACTTATTCTTTATGTGTCTGACCTTTATCTACAGTGGGTACAGTTATTACACAATCCAGCAACCTGCAATCTTTCTCTTTGTGTGTTGCAAATCTCTCTTGCACACATATTTGTACATTTCTATGTATATTATTGCATTAGGTTCTGGGATTCTGGGACTATAAGTATTATACAAAGTGATTCAGTCCTTGAATATAAGAATTTCAACCCACTTCATTTCCCTCGCCACCCCCAGTTAAGTGTATATTATACCTACCCTGTAACTGCTTGTTAGTGTATATTATACCTGCCCTGTAAGTGCTTGTTAGTGTATATTATACCTGCCCTGCAACTGCTTGTTAGTGTATATTATACCTACCCTGTAACTGCTTGTTAGTGTATATTATACCTACCCTGCAACTGCTTGTTAGTGTATATTATACCTACCCTGCAAGTGCTTGTTAGTGTATATTATACCTGCCCTGCAACTGCTTGTTAGTGTATATTATACCTACCCTGTAACTGCTTGTTAGTGTATATCAGTGATTTTTAACCTTTTTCTTGCCGTGGCACACTTTTTTACATTAAAAAATCCTGTGGCACACCACCATCCCAAAATTTAAAAAAAATCACACATTGTAGCCTAATACAGCATATATATATATACACATACACACAAACACACACATACTGTATGTATTGTGCTGTTATTCCATGCCTCCTACAAACTACCCCCGCACTGGGAGTAAAAAACAAGCCAAGTTTAAAAAATATGTCACACTGTTGTCAGTCTGCCGTGGCACACCTGAGGATCTCTCACGGCACACTAGTGTGCCACGGCACACTGGTTGAAAAACACTGGTGTATATTATACCTACCCTGCAACTGCTTGTTAGTGTATATTATACCTACCCTGCAACTGCTTGTTAGTGTATATTATACCTACCCTGCAAGTGCTTGTTAGTGTATATTATACCTGCCCTGCAACTGCTTGTTAGTGTATATTATACCTACCCTGCAACTGCTTGTTAGTGTATTTTATACCTACCCGGCAAGTGCTTGTTAGTGTATATTATTCCTGCCCTGCAACTGCTTGTTAGTGTATATTATACCTACCCTGCAAGTGCTTGTTAATGTATATTATACCTACCCTGCAAGTGCTTGTTAGTGTATATTATACCTACCCTGCAAGTGCTTGTTAGTGTATATTATACCTGTCCTGCAACTGCTTGTTAGTGCATATTATACCTGCCCTGCAAGTGCTTGTTAGTGTATATTATACCTGCCCTGTAAGTGCTTGTTAGTGTATATTATACCTACCCTGCAAGTGCTTGTTAGTGTATATTATACCTACCCTGCAACTGCTTGTTAGTGTATATTATACCTGCCCTGCAACTGCTTGTTAGTGTATATTATACCTACCCTGCAACTGCTTGTTAGTGTAATATATTATACCTACCCTGCAACTGCTTGTTAGTGTATATTATACTTGCCTGCAACTGCTTGTTAGTGTATATTATACCTGTCCTGCAACTGCTTGTTAGTGTATATTATACCTGCCCTGTAAGTGCTTGTTAGTGTATATTATACCTGCCTTGCAACTGCTTGTTAGTGTATATTATACCTGCCCTGTAAGTGCTTGTTAGTGTATATTATACTTGCCCTGCAAGTGCTTGTTAGTGTATATTATACCTACCCTGTAACTGCTTGTTAGTGTATATTATACCTACCCTGTAACTGCTTGTTAGTGTATATTATACCTGCCCTGTAACTGCTTGTTAGTGTATATTATACCTGCCCTGCAACTGCTTGTTAGTGTATATTATACCTACCCTGCAACTGCTTGTTAGTGTATATTATACTTACCCTGCAACTGCGTGTTAGTGTATATTATACCTGCCCTGTAACTGCTTGTTAGTGTATATTATACCTGCCCTGCAACTGCTTGTTAGTGTATATTATACCTACCCTGCAAGTGCTTGTTAGTGTATATTATACCTACCCTGCAAGTGCTTGTTAGTGTATATTATACCTACCCTGCAAGTGCTTGTTAGTGTATATTATACATGCCCTGCAAGTGCTTGTTAGTGTATATTATACCTGTCCTGCAACTGCTTGTTAGTACATATTATACCTGCCCTGCAAGTGCTTGTTAGTGTATATTATACCTGCCCTGCAAGTACTTGTTAGTGTATATTATACCTGCCCTGCAACTGCTTGTTAGTGTATATTATACTTACCATGCAACTGCTTGTTAGTGTATATTATACCTGCCCTGTAACTGCTTGTTAGTGTATTTTATACCTGCCCTGCAACTGCTTGTTAGTGTATATTATACCTGTCCTGCAACTGCTTGTTAGTACATATTATACCTGCCCTGCAAGTGCTTGTTAGTGTATATTATACCTGCCCTGAAACTGCTTGTTAGTGTATATTATACTTACCCTGCAACTGCTTGTTAGTGTATATTATACTTACCCTGCAACTGCTTGTTAGTGTATATTATACCTGCCCTGTAACTGCTTGTTAGTGTATTTTATACCTGCCCTGCAACTGCTTGTTAGTGTATATTATACTTACCCTGCAACTGCTTGTTAGTGTATATTATACCTACCCTTAAACTGCTTGTTAGTGTATATTATTCTTACCCTGTAACTGTTTGTTAGTGTATATTATACCTGCCCTATAAGTGCTTGTTAGTGTATATTATACATGCCCTGCAACTGCTTTTTCTCTTGTTAAGTGTGTTCAGTCCACGGGTCATCCATTACTTATGGGATATATTCTCCTTCCCAACAGGAAGTTGCAAGAGGATCACCCAAGCAGAGCTGCTATATAGCTCCTCCCCTCACATGTCATATCCAGTCATTCTCTTGCAACCCTCAACAAAGAAGGAGGTCGCGAGAGGAGCTGGAGTTTTTACTTAACTATTAACTATTCTTCAATCAAAAGTTTGTTATTTTAAATGGCACCGGAGTGTGCTGTTTTTCTATCTCAGGCAGTATTTGGAAGTAGAAACTGCCTGCGTGTTTTATCTATGATCTTAGCAGGCGTAACTAAGATCCACTGGCTGTTCTCGACATTCTGAGGAGTGGGGTAACTTCAGACTGGGAATAGCATGCGGGGTCCTCCGCAAATGAGGTATGTGCAGTACTTTATTTTCTGGGAATGGAATTGACTAAGAAAATACTGCTGTTACCGTATGATGTAAGTACAGCCTTAAATGCAGTAGTAGCAACTGGTATCAGGCTGATAAATGTATGCGCAGTCGAGTTATATTCTAGGGACTAGAATTTGACTGGGAAAATACTGTTAACACTGAAATAATACTTAAGCCTTCTCTGCAGTGGTAGCGACTGGTAGCAGGCTTAGTGATAGCTTTGCATGACATTGAAAAATGTTGTTTTTTAATAAAACTTTTACTGGCATGTTATTCGTTTTTTGTGAGGTACTTTGGTGATAAATCGCTTTGGGCATGATTTTTTCCACATGGCTAACATATATTTCTGCATGGAAACCGTTATATCAGGGCTCCCACTGTTGTGATTGGAGTGGGAGGGCCCTTGTTTTAGCGCCTTATTGCGCAGTTAAAATTATTGCACAGTCTTTCTGCTTCTTCCTCCTTGATCCAGGACGTCTCTAGAGAGCTCAGGGGTCTGCAAATTTCATTTATGAGGGAGGTAATCAGTCACAGCAGATCTGTGACAGTGTGCTGACTGTGATTAAAAGCGTTAAATCTTAATTGATATCTGTTTTATCCGTTTTGGGTATCGAGGGGTTAATCATCCTTTTGCTAATGGGTGCAATCCTCTGCTAATAGTACACTTCTTGTTAAGAAAAGAAAGAACAACACGGAAGGGGCGCCAATGGTGCAGATCAATGGAGATTCTGAAGGTGTACCATTATAATATGATCACAGGGTACTCACAATAGGTGAAGGCATTCAATTATACCAACAGAGGCGGGCTGGATTTTGGCAGCAATCCAGGTGGCTGAGCGAAACGGCAGCTCTCTATCAGCATCCAAACGGAGAGAAACTAAAAATGTAAAACAAAGTATAGAGGCGCCAATGGTGCAGATCAATGGTGATTGAGAACACCACAATACCCCAATATACACAGGATACTCACATGTGGTGAAGGCAATCAATTATGCCCATAGAGACAGGCTGGATTTCACAGCAATCCAGCTCGCTGTTCCAAGGTAGAATAACGGAAGGGTGGGTGTCAGAGTATTAGTACTCTAAAGTAGCATAGCAAAAGGAAGTACCATACATAACACTAGGAGTGGATTTGGTAAAAAAGTAAATTTATTAAAAAATATAAAAAGTAGTACCACTCATCTCAGTGTTAAAAAAGTATATTATACATAAGGAATACATGCGACGCGTTTCTCAGATATACTGTGTCCTCAGGCATGTTTTTACACAGTTCTTAACCTCCTTATATAGGGCTATGCTACTGGGAATACACCCACAACCCACCCCCAACATTTGTCAAATTTCAAACCAATCAAGGGCCATCATTAGCAATGACGCCGCCCCTGTTACAATATAATACATAAATTTTCTATGTATGCTCTAGTAATCTCCCAAATAAATAAATAAACTAAATGTTTCTAGATTGGTGTTTTTATGTATTAATATTTTGCAGGGACCTAACATTTTTATAATGGTCATTTAGCAATCTAAGGTATTCGTAATTCCTATACTCTCATTGGGTAACTAAGCCATCAATCATTCTGTAGTGGATAGCTCACAAAGTGTACTCGCTAATACGTCTATATGGCTGTCAATCAAAATGGGATTTTCGCGCTAAATCTCCTGCTGTCATTCTCACTGCACTATCACTCGGAGTGTACACATTCAATCAAAGTACTGACTGGTGGCGCGCCTCCATTACCAAAGCGCATGTACCGTGATCGACATACACTGTAGTTTGGAGGTGTATGATACTTGATCACCGACAATAGTAAACAAAGCTTCCCATTGGTCCTGCCTGTAATCACATGGGGGGGCCGCGCCTCTGCTACTGATATTACAGGCTGTCATTGAGACTTAAAAAGGCGTCATGATTGGTGGCAGCCAACAGTAAACAAAGCCTCCCATTGGTCACGCCTATGTTATTGTTGGACGGTTTGCTACTATTGGTCCGTGGGGGGAGACAAAACAAGGAATGTGCCATTACTAAACCCGATTGTTCTAGATGCAGTTACTCCGCAAAATGATGATATTGCAATCATGAGAGCAGATTACATAGTGAAGCACCAATGTAAGCAATAGCATAATGTGAAATACTGATTCCTTAATAAACAAAGGATTTACCATATTAACAAATATCAGTTGTATTAGGTGTATTTATATATGACAGTGAATATATATATATATAAACACTGGTGGTGCTATAAAGACATATATAATATAGTGAAATCAAGAGTGATGAGAAAAAAATATTAATAATAAGTAAAATAATACAGGGATAATAGTGTAAGTCTAGAGCCCAATTTCCAATGCAATAGAGAGAAATACACAGGGATGTGTGGGGAAGTGCAGATTATGTAATAATTATAATATAGTCAGTGAGAAGACGCTAGTGAATGATATGTTCCCTATATATAGGGACAATATGACCCACTATGTGGGGGATGTGAGGATGCTTGGCATTACTACACAGTGACTCCCTTTTCTATAATATTAGTGTATGTCTAAAATTATAATAACAATAACTCACTTATCTGGAGTATTGGTGTGTGTCAAAACTAATAGTGAACCAAAAAATTAACAAGTGATATTGATACTAGTACGCGGTGTAGGAATATTAAAAGATATATTAAAGGGGATAAACTAAGATGACTACGTGGAGTCGGCTAAACCCTTCTAAGGACAACTAGGAAAAAGAGTTACAATTAAACCTTGTAATGGCCATATACTGGAGTCCCCAATGAAACAAATGGGAAGTGGAATAAAAATACACATAAAACATAAAGTGCAACTAAACAAATGCTATGGAGTCAATGACTTCATTAAGCCCCGTAGGAAACAATGTTTGAAATTTAAATATCCAGTATGTTTCCCTTTGTCTCAGACGGGTGAATCTGTTGTAATGATGACTAGTTGGGATGCTTTCTAAAGGTGTGATACTGAATTGGCATCCACCTTGTCTGGTTTTAGTGCACTTATGTCTGGAGACACTATGTTTAGTCGAGTTTTTGGTTATATTCCTTTTATGTTCCCCCCATCTCAGTCTCACCTTCCTGGAGGTGCGTCCAATATACTGGACCCCACATGCACATGTAAGTGCGTAAATGACATAACCAGAATTACATGTAAGATGTTCAGTAATCTGGTGTTCTTCTCCTGTTGTATATGATACTATGGATTTTTTTCCATGTGTAATAAATTGGCACATATGGCACCGTCTATGTCCACATCTATATGTCCCAATGTTATTATCATTCCTTCCTATCCTATGATCAGAATTCATGGACCCATTTTTATTATATTTGATGTATTTTTTAGTCATAACCACCTTACTGGGTGCCAACTTTTGTTTCAACGTTGGCGCCCTCCTATACACAACCTTAGGTTGAGGGGCCAACACTTTCTTTAGTATGGGATCCCTAAGTAGAATAGACCAGTGTTTTTTTATGATCCTATTAACTGCCCTAAAGTTGAAATTATATTGGGTGACAAATAGGGGTTGGTCCTGAGGAGCTATATTTTCTGTCTCCTTTTTGGATTTTTCCCCACTAGATAGCAGGTTATTTCTGTCTAATAGTCTTGCTCGATTGTAGCCATGTTCTATTAGACTCTTAGGGTAACCTTTTTCCCTAAACCTGTCTTTTAGTATGAGGGACTGTTCATCATATTTGTTGATGGAGCTACAGTTTCGCCTGATGCGGCAAAATTGGCTGTAAGGAATATTAATTTTCCAGTTGTTATAATGGTTACTGGAATAATGCAAAAAATTATTACAGTCTACTGACTTGAAATACGTGGAGGTACAGATGTTTCCATTTTCCCCCCATGTCAACATTAAATCCAAAAATTCAATTGTATGTGTCTGAATATTAGAAGTAAATTCTATACCCATATTGTTATTGTTAAGGGAGTCTACAAAAATTTGTGCCTCTTCACAGGATCCCTCAAACTACCTTGGAACAGCGAGCTGGATTGCTGTGAAATCCAGCCTGTCTCTATGGGCATAATTGATTGCCTTCACCACATGTGAATATCCTGTGTATATTGGGGTATTGTTGTGTTCTCAATCACCATTGATCTGCACCATTGGCGCCTCTATACTTTGTTTTACATTTTCACTTCTTGTTAAGAATTGTTTAATTATATCTGTATTTTTGAAGCGCTGCAGCGTTTTTTATATTGCTTGTAAAACTTATTGAAAGTGATTTCCAAGCTTGTTATTTTCATTGCTAAGTCTGTTTTAACATGTCTGATTCAGAGGAAACTGTTTGTTCATCATGTTCAAAAGCCAATGTGGAGCCCAATAGAACGATGTGTACCAATTGTATTGATATTGCTTTGAATAAAGTCAATCTGTACCGATAAAGAAGCTATCACCAGACAACGAGGGGGAAGTTATGCCGCCTAACTCTCCTCACGTGTCAGTACCTGCGTCTCCCGCTTGGGAGATGCGTAGGATTGAGACACCTAGTACATCTAGGCCCTTACAAATCACTTTACATGATATGGCTAATGTTATGAAAGAAGTATTATATAATATGCCCGAATTAAGGGGCAAACGCGATAGCTCTGGGTTAAGGACAGAGCGCGCTGATGACACGAGAGCCATGTCTGATACTGCGTCACAACTTGGAGAACATGAGGACGGTGAGCTTCATTCTGTCGGTGACGGTTCTGATTCGGGGAGACCGGATTCAGAAATTTCAAATTTTAAATTTAAGCTTGAGAACCTCCGTGTGTTACTAGGGGAGGTATTAGCGGCTCTGAATGATTGCGACACGGTGGCAATTCCAGAGAAATTGTGTAGGTTGGATAGATACTATGCAGTACCGGTGTGTACTGACGTTTTTCCTATACCAAAAAGACTTACAGAAATTATCAGTAAGGAGTGGGATAGACCCGGTGTGCCTTTTTCCCCTCCCCCGATATTTAGAAAAATGTTCCCTATAGACGCCACCACACGAGACTTATGGCAGACGGTCCCTAAGGTGGAGGGAGCAGTTTCTACGTTAGCCAAGCGTACCACTATCCCGGTGGAGGATAGCTGTGCTTTCTCAGATCCAATGGATAAAAAATTAGAGGGTTATCTTAAGAAAATGTTTGTTCAACAGGGTTTTATATTGCAGCCTCTTGCATGCATTGCGCCTGTCACGGCTGCAGCGGCATTCTGGTTTGAGTCTCTGGAAGAGGCGATTCGCACAGAGCCGTTGAATGAGGCCTTGAGCAAAGTTAGAACCCTTAAGCAAGCTAATGCGTTTGTTTCAGATGCCGTAGTACATCTAACCAAACTTACGGCTAAAAATTCCGGATTCGCCATACAGGCGCGCAGAGCGCTCTGGCTTAAATCCTGGTCAGCGGATGTAACTTCCAAGTCTAAACTACTTAACATTCCTTTCAAAGGGCAGACCTTATTCGGGCCCGGCTTGAAGGAAATTATTGCTGACATTACGGGAGGTAAGGGCCACGCCCTTCCTCAGGACAGGGCCAAACCAAAGGCCAAACAGTCTAATTTTCGTGCCTTTCGTAACTTCAAGGCAGGAGCAGCATCGACTTCCTCCGCTCCAAAACAGGAAGGAAGTACTGCTCTTTACAGACAAGGTTGGAAAGGCAACCAGTCATGGAACAAGGGCAAGCAGGCCAGAAAGCCTACTCCCGCCCCTAAGACAGCATGAAGTCAGGGCCCCCTATCCAGAGACGGATTTAGTGGGGGGCAGACTTTCTCTCTTTGCCCAGGCTTGGGCAAGAGATGTGCAGGATCCCTGGACGTTAAAGATTATATCTCAGGGATACCTTCTGGATTTCAAATCCTCTCCTCCACAAGGGAGGTTCCATCTTTCGAGGTTATCGACAAACCTAGTAAAGAGAGAGGCATTTCTACAATGTGTACAAGACCTCTTAATCATGGGGGTGATCCACTCAGTTCCGCGATCGGAACAGGGACAAGGATTTTACTCAAATCTATTTGTGGTTCCCAAAAAAGAGGGAACCTTCAGACCAATCTTGGACTTAAAGATCTTAAACAAATTCCTAAGGGTACCATCGTTCAAGATGGAAACCATTCGAACCATCCTACCCATGATCCAAGAGGGTCAATATATGACCACGGTGGACTTAAAGGATGCTTACCTTCATATACCGATTCACAAAGGTCATTATCGGTACCTAAGGTTTGCCTTTCTAGACAGGCATTACCAGTTTGTGGCTCTTCCCTTCGGGTTAGCCACGGCCCCGAGAACTTTTACGAAGGTTCTGGGCTCACTTCTGGCTGTACTAAGACCACGAGGCATAGCGGTGGCTCCGTACCTAGACGACATTCTGATACAAGTGTAAAATTTTCAGAATGCAAAGTCTCATACAGAGATAGTTCTAGCATTTCTGAGGTCGCATGGGTGGAAAGTGAACGTGGAAAAGAGTTCTCTGTTACCACTCACACGGGTTCCTTTTCTAGGGACTCTTATAGATTCTGTAGAGATGAAGATTTACCTGACGGAGTCCAGGTTATCAAAGATTCTCAATGCCTGCCGTGTCCTTCATTCCATTCCAAGCCCATCGGTAGCTCAGTGCATGGAGGTAATCGGCTTAATGGTAGCGGCAATGGACATAGTGCCATTTGCGCGCCTGCATCTCAGACCGCTGCAACTATGCATGCTCAGTCAATGGAACGGGGATTACTCAGATCTGTCCCCTTTGCTAAATCTGGACCAGGAGACCAGGGATTCGCTTCTCTGGTGGTTGTCACCGGTTCATCTGTCCAAAGGAATGACCTTTCGCAGGCCAGATTGGACGATTGTAACAACGGATGCCAGCCTTCTAGGCTGGGGAGCAGTCTGGAATTCCCTGAAGGCTCAGGGATCGTGGACTCAGGAGGAGAAACTCCTCCCAATAAACATTCTAGAATTAAGAGCAATATTCAATGCTCTTCTGGCTTGGCCTCAGTTAGCAAAGCTGAGGTTCATCAGATTTCAGTCGGACAATATCACGACTGTGGCTTACATCAATCATCAAGGGGGAACCAGGAGTTCCCTAGCGATGTTGGAAGTCTTGAAGATAATTCGCTGGGCAAAGTCTCACTCTTGCCACCTGTCAGCGATTCACATCCCAGGCGTAGAGAACTGGGAGGCGGATTTCCTAAGTCGCCGGACTTTTCATCCGGGAGAGTGGGAACTTCACCCGGAGGTATTTGCTCAACTGATTCGTCGTTGGGGCAAACCAGATCTGGATCTCATGGCATCTCGCCAGAACGCGAAGCTTCCTTGTTACGGATCCAGGTCCAGGGACCCGGGAGCGGTGCTGGTAGATGCATTAGCAGCCCCTTGGGTTTTCAACATAGCTTATGTGTTTCCACCATTTCCGTTGCTACCTCGACTGATTGCCAGGATCAAACAGGAGAGGGCATCGGTAATTCTGATAGCGCCTGCGTGGCCACGCAGGACCTGGTATGCAGACCTAGTGGACATGTCGTCCTGTCCACCATGGTCTCTTCCTCTGAGGCAGGACCTTCTAATTCAGGGTCCTTTCAATCATCCAAACCTAATTTCTCTGAGGCTGACTGCCTGGAAATTGAACGCTTGATTCTATCAAAGCGTGGGTTTTCGGATTCGGTTATTGATACATTAATACAGGCTCGGAAACCTGTGACAAGAAAAATTTACCATAAGATATGGCGTAAATATTTATATTGGTGCGAATCCAAGAGTTACTCATGGAGTAAGGTTAGGATTCCTAGGATATTAGCTTTTCTACAAGAGGGTTTAGAAAAGGGTTTATCCGCTAGTTCGCTAAAGGGACAGATTTCAGCTCTGTCTATTCTTTTACACAAACGTCTGGCAGAGCATCCAGACGTCCAGGCCTTTTGTCAGGCTTTGTCTAGAATTAAACCTGTGTTTAAAGCTGTTGCTCCTCCGTGGAGCTTAAACTTGGTTCTTAAAGTTCTTCAGGGTGTTCCGTTTGAACCCCTTCATTCCATTGATATTAAGCTTTTTTATCTTGGAAAGTTTTGTTTTTGATGGCTATTTCCTCGGCTCGAAGAGTCTCTGAGTTATCTGCCTTACATTGTGATTCTCCTTATCTGATCTTTCATTCAGACAAGGTAGTTCTGCGTACTAAACCTGGGTTTTTACCTGAGGTTGTTTCTAACAGGAATATCAATCAAGAGATTGTTGTTCCATCGTTATGTCCTAATCCTTCTTCAAAGAAGGAACGTCTTTTGCATAATCTAGACGTGGTCCGTGCCCTGAAGTTCTACTTACAGGCAACTAAAGATTTTCGACAAACTTCTTCTCTGTTTGTCATTTACTCTGGACAGAGGAGAGGTCAAAAGGCTTCGGCTACCTCTCTCTCTTTTTGGCTTCGTAGCATAATACGCTTAGCCTATGAGACTGCTGGACAGCAGCCTCCTGAAAGAATTACAGCTCATTCCACTAGAGCTGTGGCTTCCACCTGGGCCTTTAAGAATGAGGCCTCTGTTGAACAGATTTGCAAGGCTGCATCTTGGTCTTCACTTCATACTTTTTCCAAATTTTACAAATTTGACACTTTCGCTTCTTCGGAGGCTGGTTTTGGGAGAAAGGTTCTACAGGCAGTGGTTCCTTCTGTTTAATGTTCCTGCCTTGTCCCTCCCATCATCCGTGTACTTAGCTTTGGTATTGGTATCCCATAAGTAATGGATGACCCGTGGACAGAACACACTTAACAAGAGAAAACATAATTTATGCTTACCTGATAAATTTATTTCTCTTGTAGTGTGTTCAGTCCACGGCCCGCCCTGTCTTTTTGAGGCAGGTTCTAAATTGTAAATTATAACTCCAGTCACCACTGCACCCTATAGTTTCTCCTTTCTCGTCTTGTTTCGGTCGAATGACTGGATATGACATGTGAGGGGGGGAGCTATATAGCAGCTCTTCTTGGGTGATCCTCTTGCAACTTCCTGTTGGGAAGGAGAATATATCCCATAAGTAATGGATGACCCGTGGACTGAACACACTACAAGAGAAATAAATTTATCAGGTAAGCATAAATTATGTTTTTGTGTATGTTATTACTGCCCTGCAACTGCTTGTTAGTGTATATTATATCTGTCCTGTAAGTGCTTGTTAGTGTATATTATACATGCCCTGCAACTGCTTATTTGTGTATATTATACCTGCCCTGCAACTGCTTGTTTGTGTATATTATACCTGCCCTGCAACTGCTTGTTAGTGTATATTATACCTGCCCTGCAAGTGCTTGTTAGTGTATATTATACCTGCCCTGTAAGTGCTTGTTAGTGTATATTATACCTGCCCTGCAAGTGCTTGTTAGTGTATATTATACCTGCCCTGTAACTGCTTGTTAGTGTATATTATACCTGCCCTGTAACTGCTTGTTAGTGTATATTATACCTGCCCTGTAAGTGCTTGTTAGTGTATATTATACCTGCCCTGCAACTGCTTGTTAGTGTATATTATACCTACCCTACAACTGCTTGTTATTGTTTATTATATCTGCCCTGCAACTGCTTGTTAGTGTGTATTATATCTGCCCTGCAACTGCTTGTTAGTGTATATTATACCTACCCTACAACTGCTTGTTATTGTATATTATATCTGCCCTGCAACTGCTTGTTAGTGTATATTATACCTGTCCTGCAACTGCTTGTTAGTGTATATTATACCTGCCCTGCAACTGCTTGTTTGTGTATATTATACCTGCCCTGCAACTGCTTGTTTGTGTATATTATACCTGTCCTACAACTGCTTGTTAGTGTATATTATACCTGTCCTGCAACTGCTTGTTTGTGTATATTATACCTGTCCTGCAACTGCTTGTTTGTGCATATTATACCTGTCCTGCAACTGCTTGTTTGTGTATATTATACCTGCCCTGCAACTGCTTGTTTGTGTATATTATACCTGTCCTTCAACTGCTTGTTTGTGTATATTATATCTGCCCTGCAACTGCTTGTTAGTGTATATTATACCTGTCCTGCAACTGCTTGTTTGTGTATTTTATACCTGTCCTGCAACTGCTTGTTTGTGTATATTATATCTGCCCTGCAACTGCTTGTTAGTGTATATTATACCTGTCCTGCAACTGCTTGTTAGTGTATATTATACCTATCCTGCAACTGCTTGTTTGTGTATATTATACCTGCCCTGCAACTGCTTGTTTGTGTATATTATACCTGCCCTGCAAGTGCTTGTTCGTGTATATTATATCTGCCCTGTAAGTGCTTGTTAGTGTATATTATACCTGCCCTGTAACTGCTTGTTAGTGTATATTATACCTGCCCTGTAACTGCTTGTTAGTGTATATTATACCTGCCCGGTAAGTGCTTGTTAGTGTATATTATACCTGCCCTGCAACTGTTTGTTAGTGTATATTATACCTGCCCTGCAACTGTTTGTTAGTGTATATTATACCTGCCCTGCAACTGTTTGTTAGTGTATATTATACCTGCCCTGCAACTGTTTGTTAGTGTATATTATACCTGCCCTGCAACTGCTTGTTAGTGTATATTATACCTGCCCTGCAACTGCTTGTTAGTGTATATTATACCTGCCCTGTAAGTGCTTGTTAGGGTATATTATACCTGCCCTGTAAGTGCTTGTTAGTGTATATTATACCTACCCTGTAACTGCTTGTTAGTGTATATTATACCTACCCAGCAACTGCTTGTTAGTGTATATTATACCTACCCTGCAACTGCTTGATAGTGTATATTATACCTGCCCTGCAACTGCTTGTTAGTGTATATTATACCTACCCTGCAACTAGGGTTGCCACCTTTTGCCCAGAAAATTCCTGGACACTTTTTAAGTGGGCGTGGAGAGGGTGTGGTTTGGGGCGTTTGGGGCGTGACATGGGCGTGGCTTTAAATTCATTATATTTTTTTATATATATATATATATATATATATATATACACACATATATATATATATATATATTATTTACACATAATTAAGCCCCCACAAAAAAAATAACCAGCGGACACTATACCAATCTCTGTTGTGATTCAAAACTCTCTAGATTAGAACTGGGATAAGAAAAACTGATACTGGAAGCAAAAATGTGTATGTGAGTTGGAGTGTGCAAAAACTGTATAATCTAACAAATTAGAGCAGCATTTTACCCTGTAATGCACTATTGCTTGGAGTCACCACTTCTGTTTATTGTGGACTATTATTAATAAATATGAAGGTGTGGACATTTATGCAAGCGCCGAGTCATATGAAAACAATGATTAGAAAGAACATCAAATGCCACAGTACTGTAACTGCACTAGCAGGAGCCTTGTGAGTGTGCACTTTTTAATATCACAGTATAACGTGTCTTTGAGAAAATAATCCATGTACCCTTGAACACTACTACAGTCTGCTGCCCCGTATTAAGCCTGTATGGACTATGTGTCCTTCTCACCTTATCAGCAGTGAACAATCAGGAATAGAACAATTACAAGTCCCATCATGCTTTGCGTTATACCTAGGCTTCCCCTGATTACTCCTCACAGAAACGGACTTGACAGGCCTGGCAATGGATTGGCTAGAAACGCTAGAACTATGGGAGGAGCTTGTACCGCCTCTGTAGAAAACGCCAAGCAAGCTGATCCCTATGTTATTGCAATGCATTCAAGTTGACTGAATGAGTTGTATAGATACCGATAACTTCTGTCACTTAGTAATATATGTATAATTCATAGAGCCGTTAAAAATAATCTAAAAATAATCTCCATCCATTCATTTATTATAATAAAAAAACGTTATATTCTCAGTGGCAGTGAGAAAGTGTAAGAAACTATTTGTTGTTAAAACATTTTATATAACATAAAGTGCACTATGTTTTTATTGTAAACCTAACCTCCTGCCATTAGAAGCGATGACAAGAACGTAGCTTCATGTAAACAATTGTACCTTATTAGTATGAGGGTGCTGGGAAACGGTTTTCTGCTCCATGCGGAACACAGGTAATTAGCGGAAAGCGCAGGGGGTAAAATCGCAGTCCGTACAGAGCAGAGCATGCTGGGAAATGTGTTGCAGAAAGGAAAAGACGCGCATGTTGTACTGGCAGGAAATACCGTACAGAGCAGAGCATGCTGGGAAATGTAGTTGTAAATGTGTTGCAGAAAGGAAAAGACGCGCATGTTGTACTTACAGCAAATACCACAACTCCCAGCCTGCTCTGGTAAAACGTTTAGCTAACCAGGTGTTGAGTAACAAGTTTTCTTGCAGCTTTGGTCTGTTAGCCCGGGGCATTTGAGGCTAGTTCCGGGACACGGGACACAGAGCCTCAGACCGGGACTGTCCCGGTGAAACCGGGGCGGGTGGCAACCCTACCTGCAACTGCTTGATAGTGTATATTTCTCCAACATTGGTGTGTCCGGTCCACGGCGTCATCCATAACTTGTGGGAATATTCTCTTCCCCAACAGGAAATGGCAAAGAGCACAGCAAAAGCTGTCCACATAGTCCCTCCTAGGCTCCGCCCACCCCAGTCATTCTCTTTGCCGCTGAACAAGCAGCATCTCCACGGAGATGGTGAAGAGTATGTGGTGTTTAGTTGTAGTTTTTTATTCTACTATCAAGAGTTTGTTATTTTAAAATAGTGCTGGTATGTACTATTTACTCTGAAACAGAAAAGGATGAAGAGTTCTGTTTGTGAGAGGAGTATGATTTTAGCAGCAGTAACTAAAATCGTTTTCTGTTCCCACACAGGACTGTTGAGATGAGATAACTTCAGTTGGGGGGAACAGTTGGCAGACTTTTCTGCTTAAGGTATGACTAGCCATATTTCTAACAAGACTGTGTAATGCTGGAAGGCTGTCATTTTCCCCTCATGGGGACTGGTAAGCCATTTTCTTAGTCTCAAACAGAATAAAGGGCTTAATATGGGCTATAAAACTGGTAGACACTTTTATGGGCTAGATCGATTGCTTTATTTGGGCATTTTATACAGTTTGATGTTGAAATTCACACTTTATATCTTTGGGGAACGTTTTTTTACGTCAGGCACTGGTTTAGACACCTTCCCAGTCAGGAAGGGCCTTCTCTGTAGTAGGCAGAGTCTCATTTTCGCGCCATTACTGCGCAGTTACTTTTGAGAGCAGTACATGCAGCTGCAAGTGTGTGGGTCTGGAAGTAGTTGGAAAAGTTCCTAGAAGGCTTCATTTGGTATCGTATACCCCCCTGGGTTTGGTAAAGTCGCAGCAAAGGCTGGAGCTGGGACTGTAGAGGGGTTAAAACTGTAAACGGCTCCAGTTTCCTCATTTTAAGGGTTAAAGGTCTGAAATTTGGGGTGCAATGCTTTGAATGCTTTTTTCACATATTCAGTAAAAAAGTGTGCCCTGTTTAAAATTTAAAGAGACAGTAACGGTTTTGTTTTAAAACGTTTTTTGTACTTTATTGACAAGTTTAAGCCTGTTTAACATGTCTGTGCCTTCAGATAGACTATGTTCTGTATGTATGGAAGCCAATGTGTCTCCCCCTTCAAATATGTGTGATAATTGTGCCATAGCGTCCAAACAAAGTAAGGACAGTACTGCCACAGATAGTAAAGTTGCCCAAGATGATTCATCAGATTAAGGGAGTAGACATAGTTCTACATCATCTCCTTCTGTGTCTACACCAGTTTTGCCCACGCAGGAGACCCCTAGTACTTCTAGCGCGCCAATGCTTGTTACTATGCAACAATTGACGGCAGTAATGGATAACTCCATAGCAAATATTTTATCCAAGATGCCTGCATTTCAGAGAAAGCGCGATTGCTCTGTTTTAAACACTGTAGAGCAGGAGGG
This sequence comes from Bombina bombina, assembly GCF_027579735.1. Taxonomy (NCBI): domain Eukaryota; kingdom Metazoa; phylum Chordata; class Amphibia; order Anura; family Bombinatoridae; genus Bombina; species Bombina bombina. The sequence continues at coordinate 36,292,623 of NC_069502.1, forward strand.
CGCTGATGATAATTGCTCTGTCATACCCTCACACCAATCTGAAGTGGCCATGAGGGAGGTTTTGTCAGATGGGGAAATTTCTGATTCAGGTAGAATATCTCAACAGGCAGAACCTGATGTTGTGACATTTAAATTTAAATTAGAGCATCTCCGCACACTGCTTAAGGAGGTGCTATCTACTCTGGATGATTGTGACAACCTGGTCATTCCAGAAAAATTGTGCAAGATGGACAAGTTCCTAGAGGTTCCGGTGCACCCCAACACTTTTCCTATACCCAAGCGGGTGGCGGACATAGTGAATAAGGAGTGGGAGAAGCCCGGCATACCTTTTGTCCCCCCTCCTATATTTAAGAAATTATTTCCTATGGTCGATCCCAGAAGGGACTTATGGCAGACAGTCCCTAAGGTCGAGGGGGCAGTTTCTACACTAGCCAAGCGCACTACTATTCCTATAGAGGATAATTGTGCTTTCAAAGATCCTATGGATAAAAAATTGGAGGGTTTGCTTAAAAAGATTTTTGTACAGCAAGGTTACCTCCTGCAACCTATTTCGTGCATTATTCCTGTCACTACAGCAGCGTGGTTCTGGTTCGAGGAACTAGAAAAGTCGCTCAGTAGAGAGACTCCGTATGAGGAGGTTATGGACAGAATTCACGCACTTAAGTTAGCTAATTCCTTTATTTTAGATGCCGCTTTGCAGTTAGCTAGATTAGCGGCGAAAAATTCAGGGTTTGCAATTGTGACGCGCAGAGCGCTCTGGCTAAAGTCTTGGTCAGCGGATGTATCTTCCAAGACAAAATTGCTTAATATCCCTTTCAAGGGTAAAACCCTTTTTGGGCCAGAATTGAAAGAGATTATCTCAGACATCACTGGGGGTAAGGGCCATGCCCTCCCACAAGATAGGCCTTTCAAGGCCAAGAATAAGTCTAATTTTCGTTCCTTTCGCAATTTCAGGAACGGACCGGCCTCCAACTCGGCAGCCTCTAGACAAAAGGGTAATGCTTCGCAAACCAAACCAACTTGGAAACCGATGCAAGGCTGGAACAAGGGTAAGCAGGCCAAGAAGCCTGCTGCTGCTACCAAAACAGCATGAAGGAGTAGCCCCCGATCCGGGACCGGATCTAGTAGGGGGTAGACTCTCTCTCTTCGCTCAGGCTTGGGCAAGAGATGGTCAGGATCCCTGGGCACTAGAAATAGTTTCTCAGGGTTATCTTCTGGAATTCAAGGAACTACCCCCAAGGGGAAGGTTCCACATGTCTCACTTATCTTCAAACCAAATAAAGAGACAGGCATTCTTACATTGTGTAGAAGACCTGTTAAAAATGGGAGTGATACACCCAGTTCCAACTGTGGAACAAGGACTGGGGTTTTACTCAAATCTGTTTGTAGTTCCCAAAAAAGAGGGAACCTTCAGACCAATTCTGGATTTAAAGATTCTAAACAAATTTCTCAGAGTGCCATCGTTCAAAATGGAAACTATTCGAACGATTTTACCTACAATCCAGGAAGGTCAATTTATGACTACCGTGGATCTAAAGGATGCGTATCTACATATTCCTATCCACAAAGATCATCATCAGTTCCTAAGGTTCGCCTTTCTGGACAAACATTACCAGTTTGTGGCTCTCCCATTCGGGCTAGCCACTGCTCCAAGGATTTTCACAAAGGTGCTCGGGTTCCTTCTAGCGGTTCTAAGACCAAGGGGCATTGCAGTGGCACCTTACTTGGACGACATTCTGATACAAGCGTCGTCTCTTTCAAAGGCAAAGGCTCACACAGACATCGTTCTGGCCTTTCTCAGATCTCACGGGTGGAAGGTGAACATAGAAAAAAGTTCCCTGTCTCCGTCGACAAGAGTTCCTTTCTTGGGGACAATAATAGATTCTTTAGAAATGAAGATTTTCCTGCCAGATGTCAGAAAGTCAAAACTTCTAAACGCTTGTCAAGTTCTTCACTCTGTTCCACGACCTTCCATAGCTCAGTGCATGGAAGTAGTAGGGTTGATGGTTGCAGCAATGGACATAGTTCCTTTTGCGCGAATTCATCTAAGACCATTACAACTGTGCATGCTGAAACAGTGGAATGGGGACTATACAGACTTGTCTCCAGTGATTCAAGTAGATCAGAAGACCAGAGACTCACTCCGTTGGTGGCTAACCCAGGATCACCTGTCCCAGGGAATGAGCTTCCGCAGACCAGAGTGGGTCATCGTCACGACCGACGCCAGTCTAGTGGGCTGGGGCGCGGTCTGGGACTCCCTGAAAGCTCAGGGTCTATGGTCTCGGGAAGAGTCTCTTCTCCCGATAAACATTCTGGAACTGAGAGCGATATTCAATACTCTCAGGGCTTGGCCTCAACTAGCAAAGGCCAGATTCATAAGATTCCAATCAGACAACATGACGACTGTTGCTTACATCAACCATCAGGGGGGAACAAGGAGTTCCCTGGCGATGAGAGAAGTGACCAAAATCATAAAATGGGCGGAGGATCACTCCTGCCACCTATCTGCGATCCACATCCCAGGAGTGGAAAACTGGGAGGCGGATTACCTGAGTCGTCAGACATTCCATCCGGGGGAGTGGGAACTCCGCCCGGAGATTTTTGCCCAGTTGACCCAATTATGGGGCATTCCAGACATGGATCTGATGGCGTCTCGTCAGAACTTCAAGGTTCCTTGCTACGGGTCCAGATCCAGGGATCCCAAGGCGACTCTAGTGGATGCATTAGTAGCGCCTTGGACCTTCAACCTAGCTTATGTTTTTCCACCGTTTCCTCTCATTCCCAGGCTGGTAGCCAGGATCAAACAGGAGAGGGCCTCGGTGATTTTGATAGCTCCTGCGTGGCCACGCAGGACTTGGTATGCAGACCTGGTGAGTATGTCATCGGCTCCACCATGGAAGCTACCTTTGAGACAGGATCTTCTGGTACAGGGTCCATTCGAACATCCAAATCTAGTTTCTCTCCAGCTGACGGCTTGGAAATTGAACGCTTGATTTTATCTAAGCGTGGGTTTTCGGATTCTGTGATACTCTGGTACAAGCCAGAAAACCTGTAACTAGAAAAATTTACCATAAAATATGGAAAAGATATATCTGTTGGTGTGAATCCAAGGGATTCTCATGGAGTAAGTTTAAAATTCCTAGGATCCTTTCCTTTCTCCAAGAGGGTTTGGATAAGGGATTATCAGCGAGTTCTCTAAAAGGACAGATTTCTGCTTTATCTGTCTTGTTACACAAACGACTGGCAGCTGTGCCAGATGTTCAAGCTTTTGTTCAGGCTTTGGTCAGGATCAAGCCTGTTTACAGACCTTTGACTCCTCCCTGGAGTCTGAATTTAGTTATTTCAGTTCTTCAAGGGGTTCCGTTTGAACCTCTACATTCTATAGATATCAAAATGTTATCTTGGAAAGTTCTGTTTTTGGTTGCTATTTCTTCTGCTAGAAGAGTTTCTGAGTTATCTGCTCTGCAGTGTAATCCGCCCTATCTGGTGTTCCATTCAGATAAGGTTGTTTTGCGTACTAAACCTGGTTTCCTTCCAAAGGTTGTTTCCAACAAGAATATTAACCAGGAAATAGTTGTGCCTTCTTTGTGTCCGAATCCAGTTTCAAAGAAGGAACGTTTGTTACATAATTTAGATGTAGTATGTGCTTTAAAGTTCTATTTAGAAGCAACAAAGGATTTCAGACAAACGTCTTCTCTGTTTGTCGTTTATTCTGGCAAGAGAGAGGAGAGGTCAAAAAGCTACTGCTACCTCTCTTTCCTTTTGGCTGAAAAGCATCATCCGATTGGCTTACGAGACTGCCGGACGGCAGCCTCCCCGAACGAATCACAGCTCACTCTACTAGGGCTGTGGCTTCCACATGGGCCTTCAAGAACGAGGCTTCTGTTGATCAGATATGTAAGGCAGCGACTTGGTCTTCCCTGCACACTTTTGCCAAATTCTACAAATTTGATACTTTTGCTTCTTCGGAGGCTATTTTTGGGAGAAAGGTTTTGCAAGCCGTGGTGCCTTCTGTTTAGGTAACCTGATTGGCTCCCTCCCTTCATCCGTGTCCTAAAGCTTTGGTATTGGTTCCCACAAGTTATGGATGACGCCGTGGACCGGACACACCAATGTTGGAGAAAACAGAATTTATGCTTACCTGATAAATTACTTTCTCCAACGGTGTGTCTGGTCCACGGCCCACCCTGGTTTTTTAATCAGGTTTGATAAATTTCTTTCTTTAACTACAGTCACCACGGCACCCTATGGTTTCTCCTTTTTTTTCTCCTGTCCGTCGGTCGAATGACTGGGGTGGGCGGAGCCTAGGAGGGACTATGTGGACAGCTTTTGCTGTGCTCTTTGCCATTTCCTGTTGGGGAAGAGAATATTCCCACAAGTTATGGATGACGCCGTGGACCGGACACACCGTTGGAGAAAGTAATTTATCAGGTAAGCATAAATTCTGTTTTTACCTGCCCTGCAACTGCTTGTTTGTGTATATTATACCTGCCCCGCAACTGCTTGTTTGTGTATATTATACCTGTCCTGCAACTGCTTGTTTGTGTATATTATACCTGTCCTGCAACTGCTTGTTAGTGTATATTATACATGCCCTGCAACTGCTTGTTAGTGTATATTATTTCTCTTGTAAGGTGTATCCAGTCCACGGGTTCATCCATTACTTGTGGGATATTCTCCTTCCCAACAGGAAGTTGCAAAGAGGACACCCACAGCAGAGCTGTCTATATAGCTCCTCCCCTAACCCCCACCTCCAGTCATTCTCTTTGCAAGCTCTCGACAAGTAGGAAGCATAAAGAGATATGTGGTGATTTAGTGTAGCTTTCATCTTCAATCAAGAGTTTGTTATTTTAAACGGTACCGGCGTTGTACTGTTTGCTCTCAGGCAGAAATTAGAAGAAGAATTCTACCTGGAGGATAATGATCTTAGCGGATTGTAACTAAGGTCCATTGCTGTTCTCACACATAACTGAAGAGTATGGGAAAACTTCAGCTGGGGGAACGGCCTGCAGATTGCCTGCTTTGAGGTATGTTCAGTATAATTGTTTCTAGAGAGATGATAAAGTCTAGAAAATGGTGACAGAGCCTTTTTGGAAATGAGGTAAGCTAGATGCAGTGATTTAATAACGACTGGGATCAAGCTTGCAAGGTTGGGTAATACTCATGTTATTTGTTTCTGGTGATTAAGGTGATAAAAATGTTTTCTTTTTGCACATGAAGATCGTTTTTTGAGAGGGTTTAAACTTTGTTTTTGGGGTTTACTTGTCCACATGGCTTTTTCAGAAACTCCTAGGAGTGTTTCTTTAAGGCCCCTCTGATATCGAGTGTGGTGGGAGGGGCCTATTTTCGCGCCTCAGTTGCGCAGTTGCTTTCCTTCTAAGACATCAAGCTTCTCTAGAGGAGTCCTTCTGTGTCTGAGGACCACTAAAGAGGGTTTCTTCCATTCCTGTTCGTCCCTAAGGGCAGGTAGGCGCCACAGCAGAGCTGTGGCGAGGTGCTTAGCGGTTTTGTACCGGTGGTAGACGTTTTTTCAGTCCGGTTTAGGGGCCAAAGGGTTAATCGTCCATTTGCAAGTGGGTGCAATATTACCTTGGTCTCATATACACACTGTAAAAATTTCGAAGAGTTTACTACTTTTTTCACTGTTTTGTACAGTACCGGTTTGATGAAATTGCTGTTTTCTCTTGTAAAGGTGTATCCAGTCCACGGGTTCATCCATTACTTGTGGGATATTCTCCTTCCCAACAGGAAGTTGCAAGAGGACACCGACAGCAGAGCTGTCTATATAGCTCCTCCCCTAACTGCCACTCCCAGTCATTCTCTTGCAGCTCTCGACAAGAAAGGAAGTATCAAGAGAGATGTGGTGACTTAGTGTAGTTTTTACCTTCAATCAAAAGTTTGTTATTTTTAAACGGTACCGGCGTTGTACTGTTTTTACTCTCAGGCAGAAATTGGAAGAAGACTTCTGCCTGGAGGTTTTGATGATCTTAGCGGTTTGTAACTAATGTCCATTGCTGTTCTCACACATAACTGAAGAGTATGGAAAGAAAACTTCAGTTGGGGGGACGGTCTGCAGATTGCCTGCTTTGAGGTATGTTCAGTATATTTTTTTCTAGAGAGATGATAAGGTCTAGAAAATGCTGACAGTGCCTGGTATATTTAAGGTAAGCCTGATACAGTGATTTAACAACAACTGAGATCATGCTTGCAAAAAGGGATAATATTCAAGTGATCCACCAAGTTCCAAAGGAGGAACAGGGGCAGGGCTTCTATTCAAATCTGTTTATAGTTCCCAAGAAAGAGGGAACTTTCAGACCAATCTTGGATCTCAAGATTCTAAACAAATTTCTCAGGGTCCCATCCTTCAAGATGGAGACTATTCGAACCATCCTACCTATGATCCAGGAGGGTCAATATATGACTACCGTGGATTTAAAGGATGCTTATCTACATATTCCGATACACAGGGATCATCATCAGTTTCTCAGGTTCGCCTTCCTAGACAGGCATTACCAGTTTGTGTCTCTTCCCTTCGGGTTAGCCACGGCACCAAGAATCTTTACGAAGGTTCTAGGGTCCCTTCTGGCGGTTCTAAGACCGCGGGGTATAGCAGTAGCCCCTTACCTAGACGACATCCTGATACAGGCGTCAACTTTTCAAATCGCCAGGTCCCAAACGGACATTGTTCTGGCATTCCTAAGGTCTCACGGGTGGAAGGTGAACGAAGGAAAGAGTTCTCTCTCACCTCTCTCAAGAGTTTCCTTCCTAGGAACTCTGATAGATTCAGTAGAAATGAAGATTTATCTGACAGAGGTCAGGTTGTCAAAACTTCTAAATCCCTGCCATGCTCTTTATTCCATTTCTCGTCCATCAATGGCTCAGTGTATGGAGTTAATCGGATTAATGGTAGCGGCAATGGACATAGTTCCGTTTGCCCGCCTACATCTCAGACCACTGCAACTTTGCATGCTCAATCAGTGGAATGGGGATTACACAGATTTGTCCCCTCTACTAAATCTGGATCAAGAGACAAGGGATTCTCTTCTCTGGTGGCTATCTCGGGTCCATCTGTCCAAGGGAATGAGTTTCTGCAGGCCAGAATGGACTATAGTAACGACAGATGCCAGCCTTCTGGGCTGGGGTGCAGTCTGGAACTCCCTGAAGGCTCAGGGTTCGTGGACTCAGGAGGAGGCCCTCCTTCCGATAAACATTCTGGAACTAAGAGCGATATTCAATGCTCTTCAGGCTTGGCCTCAGCTAGCTGCGGTCAGGTTCATCAGATTTCAGTCGGACAACATCACGACTGTAGCCTATATCAACCATCAGGGGGGAACAAGGAGCCCCCTGGCAATGTTGGAGGTTTCAAAGATAATTCTATGGGCAGAGGTTCACTCTTGCCATCTCTCAGCTATCCATATCCCAGGAGTAGAGAACTGGGAGGCGGATTTTAAAAGTCGGCAGACTTTTCACCCGGAGGAGTGGGAGCTCCAATCCGGAGGTATTTGCCCAGTTGATCCAACTTTGGGGCAAACCAGAACTGGATCTCATGGCATCTCGTCAGAACGCCAAGCTTCCTTGTTACGGGTCCAGGTCCAGGGATCCCAAGGCAGCGCTGATAGATGCTCTAGCAGCGCCCTGGTCCTTCAGCCTGGCTTATGTGTTTCCACCGTTTCCTCTGCTCCCTCGTCTGATTGCCAAGATCAAGCAGGAGAGAGCTTCGGTGATCTTGATAGCCCCTGCGTGGCCACGCAGGACTTGGTATGCAGATCTGGTGGACATGTCATCCTTTCCACCGTGGACTCTGCCGCTAAGGCAGGACCTTCTACTTCAAGGTCCCTTCAAACATCCAAATCTAATTTCTCTACGTCTGACTGCTTGGAGATTGAACGCTTGATTCTATCAAAGCGTGCTTTTTCCGAATCGGTCATTGATACCTTAATTCAGGCTCGAAAGCCTGTCACCAGGAAAATCTATCATAAGATATGGTGAAAATATCCGCATTGGTGTGAATACAAGGGTTACTCATGGAGTTAGTTGAGGATTCCTAGGATATTATCTTTTCTCCAAGAAGGATTGGAGAAGGGTTTGTCAGCTAGTTCCTTAAAGGGACAGATTTCTGCTCTGTCTATTCTTTTGCACAAACGTCTGGCTGAGGTTCCAGACGTTCAGGCGTTTTGTCAGGCTTTATTTAGGATCAAGCCTGTGTTTAAACCTACATAAATAGTTAAATTAATCAGGAGCGCTAAAAGCGATTGCCTAATAATATTATTAAAATGCCAAATATATGTGCAAAAAATTAATTAATTGCAGAAAATACTAATAAAGTGCAGAAATTCGTAAAAAAGAAGAAATGTTTTCAAAATAAGTGTATCTAACTTAGTAATAATTTATTTAGAATTTATTTAAAGTGCACAAGTGTGGAAATAGATCCAGACAGGTATACGTCTATATTAACATATGCCTATATAGATACTATGTATCTGAAAATATGAAGTGAAAAGATGGTCTTCTGACCGAATGTTTATAAAAACCAAAACTGTAATTCACAAAGCTGTTGATTACATATAGTGTGTAATGTAACAAAAGTGCTATAACTAAAATCAAGTGGAGGAAAACCGTGTCTTCAACAGATTCTAAATTATAAATCTGTAAATACAAACACGAGTGCTAAATGATGTGTTGAGAACACAGATTATCTAAAGTCAATGAATGTATCGAAACATTAGGATTAAGTGTAGTAGTGATGGTAATAATGCACAAAAAGAAAGTTTAAAAATAAGGCTCTGCCTAAAATTTAATCAATTATAAACAAGTGCAAACAAATCTGAATAATTATAAAAACGGACGTCTCCGTATAACATTAAAAGTAAGGTTGCCACCACATATCAATAAAATTGCCTTTACAAATAGAGAATTCCGGATAATCAAATGAACAGTTCTTATTGCAAACGGAAATCTTATCTTACCCGTAACCAGTTCACAAAGTCAGTTGGAGGGGGAATTTCTTAACTTGCCCCCAAACAGTTCAGCGGTCAGTCTCGTAGATAGAAAATTGCCGCCGTAGCGGAGTGACGTCACTTTTTGTAGGCGCTGTCCACAAAGCGCAATCTGATTGGTCCTTAGGTGGGCAGTTTCGGATTTCTCACTGCCGTGATCTTTTGAATGAAGTATCCGCTCTTAAGTGCCAACGAGCATGCAGGATACTGGTTAGAACATCCGTTGTAAGGGGACAAATAGTCAAAGCGGTGTATAGGAACTATAGTCTCACCTTACTTTAAAATAGAGCCAGTCTAATGCACATAATCATCCCAATGTGCAGGAGATGTGGAATCTTCTATTTCGAAAGTGCTGGTGCCTGTATGGAAAGTGCTAATGCTGTTCCACAGATTGTATTAACCAGTTATTAGCCCAGGCAATTTTGACGAAATAAAAAGGATTCTTAAGCAGAATTTAAGTTCAAACTGCAAATATAGCAACAAAGTTCATAGGCAACTAACATCAACGTGTTTCTCCCTATACAGGGCTCTTTCAAGATGAAAGTGTTGCCGACAGTTGCACCTTTTTAAAGGTGTTCCTAATTTTTCATTGGTTCGATGAGATTAGTTAAGGTGGTTGAAATAATTTCATAAGGTGGTATTGGCAAACCTCTATTTTGGCAACCTTACTCATAATTTGTGTGCAAATTCATATTACCTATATAGAGCAATGTTATATCCCCAGTGACTAAAATCAAATTTTCTTCCCAAACTGTATCCTTTAAAATATTCAGAACCTCAGTCGAATCTTTTAAATTAGAATCTAATTTCTTAACAAATTTCTGTAGATAGATGTCTACATAGTGTGAAACCTGTTGCTCCGCCATGGAGTTTAAATTTAGTTCTTAAAGTTCTTCAAGGGGTTCCGTTTGAACCTTTGCATTCCATAGATATTAGCTTTTATCTTGGAAAGTTCTGTTTTTAGTAGCTCTCCTCGGCTCGAAGAGTTTCGGAGTTATCTGCTTTACAATGTGATTCCCCTTATCTGATTTTCCATGCAGATAAGGTGTTGTTACGTACCAAACCTGGGTTTCTTCCTAAGGTGGTATCTAATAAGAATATCAATCAGGAGATTGTTGTTCCTTCACTATGTCCTAATCCTTCTTCAAAGAAGGAACGTCTATTACACAATCTTGATGTGGTTCGTGCTTTAAAGTTTTATTTACAAGCTACGAAGGATTTTCGTCAAACATCTGCTTTGTTTGTTGTCTACTCTGGACAGAGGAGAGGCCAAAAGGCTTCGGCAACTTCTCTTTCTTTTTGGCTAAGAAGTATAATACGCTTAGCTTATGAGACTGCTGGCCAGCAGCCTCCTGAAAGAATTACAGCTCATTCTACTAGAGCAGTAGCTTCCACATGGGCTTTTAAACATGAGGCCTCTGTTGAACAGATTTGTAAGGCGGCGACTTGATCTTCGCTTCATACCTTTTCTAAATTCTATAAATTTGATACTTTTGCTTCTTCGGAGGCTATTTTTGGGAGAAAGGTCTTACAGGCAGTGGTGCCTTCCATTTAAGTTCCTGCCTTATCCCTCCCTTCATCTGTGTCCTAAAGCTTTGGTATTGGTATCCCACAAGTAATGAATGAACCCGTGGACTGGATACACCTTTACAAAAGAAAACAAAATTTATGCTTACCTGATACATTTATTTCTCTTGTGGTGTATCCAGTCCACGGCCCGCCCTGTCATTTTAAGGCAGGTGTTTTTTATTTTTAAACTACAGTCACCACTGCACCCTATAGTTTCTCCTTTTTTTCTTGCTTGTCTTCGGTCGAATGACTGGGGGTGGCAGTTAGGGGAGGAGCTATATAGACAGCTCTGCTGTGGGTGTCCTCTTGCAGCTTCCTGTTGGGAAGGAGAATATCCCACAAGTAATGGATGAACCCGTGGACTGGATACACCACAAGAGAAATACATTTATCAGGTAAGCATAAATTTTGTTTTTTACTTTAATAAAGTGTTTTCCAAGCTTGCTTGTGTCTTTGCTAGTCTGTTAAACATGTCTGACATAGAAGAATCTACCTGTTCAATATGTTTAGAAGCCATTGTGGAACCCCCTCTTAGAATGTGTACCACTTGTACTGAACTATCTATAAGTTACAAAGACCATATTGTGGCTTTAAAAAATATATCACCAGAGGACTCTCAGACTGTAAGAAGGGAGATTATGCCATCTAGCTCTCCCCATGGGTCAGAACCTGTAACACCCGCACAAATGACGCCAAATGCATCTAGCGCATCTAATTCTTTTACTTTACGAGACATGGCGGCAGTTATGAGTTCTACTCTCACAGAGGTGTTGTCTAAACTGCCAGGGTTACAAGGAAAGCGAGACAGCTCTGGGGCTAGAACAAATACAGAGCTTTCTGACGCTTTAGTAGATATGCCCGATATGCCCTCACAATGTTCCGAAGTTGGCGCAAGGGATTTGATATCTGAGGGTGACATTTCAGATTCAGGGAAGTTATTACTTCAGCCCGACTCTGACATGACAACATTTAAATTTAAGCTTGAACACCTCCGTTTATTGCTTAGGGAGGTCTTAACGACTCTGGATGATTGTGACCCCATTGTGGTACCAGAGAAGTTGTGTAAAATGGACAAATACTTTGCAGTGCCTGTTTACACTGATGTTTTCCCAGTCCCTAAAAGGTTTTCGGAAATTATAACTAAGGAATGGGATAGGCCAGGTATACCGTTCTCTCCCCCTCCTGTGTTTAAAAAGATGTTCCCCATAGCTAACGCCATGCGGGACTCGTAGCAAACGGTCCCCAAGGTGGAGGGAGCTATTTCTACTTTAGCTAAGCGTACAACTATTCCGATTGAAGACAGTTGTGCTTTCAAAGATCCTATGGATAAAAAATTGGAGGGTCCACTAAAGAAAATTTTCTTACATCAAGGTTTTCTTCTCCAGCCTCTCGCATGCATTGCTCCAGTTACGGCTGCAGCGGCCTTTTGGTTCGAGTCTCTAGAAGAGGCTCTACAAGTGGAGACTCCGTGGGATGAGATTTTAGACAGGATTAAAGCTCTTAAACTTGCTAATTCCTTTATTTCAGACGCCGTGTTTCAGTTAACTAAACTTGCGGCTAAAAATTCAGGTTTTGCCATCATGGCGCGTAGGGCGCTATGGCTTAAGTCCTGGTCAGCAGATGTTTCATCAAAGTCTAAGCTTCTTAACATCCCCTTCAAAGGAAAGACCCTATTCGGGTCTGATCTGAAGGAGATCATTTCTGATATTACTGGGGGAAAAGGTCACGCCCTTCCCCAGGATAAGTCTAATAAGTTAAAGACCAGACAGACTCATTTTTGCTCCTTTCGAAACTTCAGGAGTGGCGCGGCTTCCGCTTCCCTTAGTACAAAACAAGAGGGAAATTTCGCCCAGTCCAAGCCAGTCTGGAGACTTAACCAGGCTTGGAACAAGGGGAAACAGGCTAAAAAGCCAGCTACTGTCTCTAAGACAGCATGAAGGAGTAGCCCCCGATCCGGGACCGGATCTAGTGGGGGGCAGACTTTCTCTCTTCACCCAGGCTTGGGTAAGAGACGTTCAGGATCCCTGGGCAGTGGAGATCGTTTCCCAGGGATATCTTCTCGAATTCAAAGGTTCATCACCAAAGGGGAGATTTCATCTCTCACAACTATCTGCAAACCAGATAAAGAGAGAGGCATTCTTACATTGCGTTCAAGACCTACTGGTTATGGGAGTGATCCACCCAGTTCCAAGGGAGGAACAGGGGCAGGGTTTCTATTCAAACCTATTTATAGTTCCCAAAAAAGAGGGAACGTTCAGACCAATCTTGGATCTCAAGATCCTAAACAAATTCCTCAGGGTCCCATCCTTCAAGATGGAGACAATCCGAACCATTCTTCCTATGATCCAGGAGGGTCAATATATGACTACCGTGGACTTAAAGGATGCTTATCTGCACATTCTGATTCACAGAAATCATCATCAGTTCCTCAGGTTCGCCTTCCTAGACAGGCATTACCAGTTTGTGGCTCTTCCCTTCGGGTTAGCCATGGCGCCAAGAATCTTTACGAAGGTTCTAGGGTCCCTACTGGTGGTCCTAAGGCCGCGGGGCATAGCAGTGGCTCCTTACCTAGACGACATCTTGATCCAGGCGTCGACTCTTCAAATCGCCAAGTCCCATACGGACATTGTTCTGGCCTTTCTGAGGTCTCACGGGTGGAAGGTGAACAGAGAAAAGAGTTCTCTCTCCCCTCTCACAAGAGTTTCTTTCCTAGGGACTCTGATAGATTCAGTAGAAATTAAAATTTTTCTGTCAGAGGTCAGGATATCAAAGCTTCTAACTTCCTGCCGTGCTCTTCATTCCATTTCTCGGCCGTCAGTGGCTCAGTGTATGGAAGTAATCGGCCTAATGGTAGCGGCAATGGACATAGTTCAGTTTGCCCGCCTACATCTCAGACCACTGCAACTTTGCATGCTCAATCAGTGGAATGGGGACTACACAGATTTGTCTCCTCTGCTAAATCTGGATCAAGAGACCAGGGATTCTCTTCTCTGGTGGTTATCTCGGGTCCATCTGTCCAGGGGAATGAGCTTCCGCAGGCCAGAGTGGACTATAGTGACAACAGATGCCAGCCTTCTGGGCTGGGGCACAGTCTGGAACTCCCTGAAAGCTCAGGGTTCGTGGACTCAGAAGGAGGCCCTCCTCCCGATAAACATTCTGGAACTAAGAGCGATATTCAATGCTCTTCAGGCATGGCCTCAATTGGCTGCGGTCAGGTTCATCAGATTTCAGTCGGACAACATCACGACTGTAGCCTATATCAACCATCAGGGGGAAACAAGGAGTCCCCTGGCAATATTGGAGGTTTCCAAGATAATTCTATGGGCAGAGGCTCACTCTTGCCATCTCTCAGCTATCCATATCCCAGGAGTAGAGAACTGGGAGGCGGATTTTCTAAGTCGGCAGACTTTTCACCCGGGGGAATGGGAGCTTCACCCGGAGATTTTTGCCCAACTGATTCATCTATGGGGCAGACCGGAGCTGGATCTGATGGCGTCCCGTCAGAATGCCAAGCTTCCTTTTTACGGGTCCAGGTCAAGGGATCCTCGGGCAGCACTAGTAGATGCCCTAGCAGCGCCCTGGTCCTTCAGCCTGGCTTATGTGTTTCCACCATTTCCTTTGCTCCATCGGCTGATTGCCAAGATCAAGCAGGAGAAAGTTTCGGTGATTTTAATTGCTCCTGCGTGGCCTCGCAGGACTTGGTATGCAGATCTGGTGGACATGTCATCTTGCCCACCATGGCCTCTGCCATTGAGGCAGGACCTTCTAATCCAGGGTCCATTCAAACACTCAAATCTAACTTCTCTACGCCTGACTGCGTGGAGATTGAACGCTTGATCTTATCAAAGCGTGGTTTTTCTGTTATTGATACGTTGATCCAGGCTAGGAAGCCTGTCACCAGGAAGCCTGTCACCAGGAAGATCTATCACAAGATATGGTGTAAATATCTTCATTGGTGTAATTCCAAGGGTTTCTCATGGAGTAGGTTCAAGATTCATAGGATTCTATCTTTTCTTCAAGAAGGATTGGAAAAGGGATTATCAGCTAGTTCTTTAAAAGGACAGATATCTGCTCTGTCTATTCTCTTTCACAATCGTCTGGCAGATGTTCCAGACGTTCGGGCGTTTTGTCAGGCTTTAGTCAGAATCAAGCCGGTATTTAAACCAGTTGCTCCGCCATGGAGTTTAAATTTAGTTCTTAAAGTTCTTCAAGGAGTTCCGTGTGAACCTATGCATTCATTAGATATTAAACTTTTATCTTGGAAAGTTTTGTTTCTAGTTGCTATCTCTTCAGCCCGAAGAGTTTCAGAGTTATCTGCTCTGCAGTGTGATTCACCCTATCTGATTTTCCATGCGGATAAGGTGGTGTTACGTACCAAGCCAGGTTTTCTTCCTAAGGTTGTTTTCCAATAGAAATATCAATCAGGAAATTGTTGTTCCTTCTCTGTGTCGGAATCCTTCTTCCGAGAAGGAACGGTTGTTGCACAATCTGGATGTGGTTCGTGCTTTAAAGTTCTGCTTACAAGCAACTAAGGATTTTCGTCAAACATCTGCCTTGTTTGTTGTCTACTCTGGAAAGAGGAGAGGCCACAAGGCTTCGGCAACTTCTCTTTCTTTTTGGCTGAGAAGCATAATCCGTTTAACTTATGAGACTGCTGGCCATCAGCCTCCTGAAAGGATTACAGCTCACTCTACTAGAGTGGTAGCTTCCACATGGGCATTTAAAAATGAGGCTTCTGTTGAACAGATTTGCAAGGCGGCAACTTGGTCTTCGCTTCATACTTTTTCTAAATTCTACAAATTTGATACTTTTGCTTCCTCGGAGGCTATTTTTGGGAGAAAGGTCTTACAGGCAGTGGTGCCTTCTTTATAAGTTCCTGCCTTGTCCCTCCCTTCATCCGTGTCCTAAAGCTTTGGTATTGGTATCCCACAAGTAATGGATGAACCCGTGGACTGGATACACCTTACAAGAGAAAACAAAATTTATGCTTACCTGATAAATTTCTTTCTCTTGTGGTGTATTCAGTCCACGGCCCGCCCTGTCACTTTAAGTCAGGTGTTTTTATTTTTTAAAACTACAGTCACCACTGCACCCTATAGTTTCTCCTTTTTCTTACTTGCCTTCGGTCGAATGACTGGAAGTGGGGGTTAGGGGAGGAGCTATATAGACAGCTCTGCTGTGGGTGTCCTCTTTGCAACTTCCTGTTGGGAAGGAGAATATCCCACAAGTAATGGATGAACCCGTGGACTGGATACACCACAAGAGAAAGAAATGTATCAGGTAAGCATAAATTTTGTTTCCTGCCCTGCAACTGCTTGTTAGTGTATATTATATCTGCCCTGCAACTGCTTGTTAGTGTATATTATACCTGTCCTGCAACTGCTTGTTTGTGTATATTATACCTGCCCTGCAACTGCTTGTTTGTGTATATTATACCTGCCCTGCAATTGCTTGTTTGTGTATATTATACCTGCCCTGCAAGTGCTTGTTAGTGTATACAGGGAGTGCATAATTATTAGGCAAATGAGTATTTTGACCACATAATCCTCTTTATGCATGTTGTCTTACTCCAAGCTGTATAGGCTCGAAAGCCTACTACCAATTAAGCATATTAGGTGATGTGCATCTCTGTAATGAGAAGGGGTGTGGTCTAATGACATCAACACCCTATATCAGGTGTGCATAATTATTAGGCAACTTCCTTTCCTTTGGCAAAATGGGTCAAAAGAAGGACTTGACAGGCTCAGAAAAGTAAAAAATTGTGAGATATCTTGCAGAGGGATGCAGCACTCTTAAAATTGCAAAGCTTCTGAAGCGTGATCATCGAACAATCAAGCGTTTCATTCAAAATAGTCAACAGGGTCGCAAGAAGCGTGTGGAAAAACCAAGGCGCAAAATAACTGCCCATGAACTGAGAAAAGTCAAGCGTGCAGCTGCCAAGATGCCACTTGCCACCAGTTTGGCCATATTTCAGAGCTGCAACATCACTGGAGTGCCCAAAAGCACAAGGTGTGCAATACTCAGAGACATGTCCAAGGTAAGAAAGGCTGAAAGACGACCACCACTGAACAAGACACACAAGCTGAAACGTCAAGACTGGGCCAAGAAATATCTCAAGACTGATTTTTCTAAGGTATTATGGACTGATGAAATGAAAGTGAGTCTTGATGGGCCAGATGGATGGGCCCGTGGCTGGATTGGTAAAGGGCAGAGAGCTCCAGTCCGACTCAGACACCAGCAAGGTGGAGGTGGAGTACTGGTTTGGGCTGGTATCATCAAAGATGAGCTTGTGGGGCCTTTTCGGGTTGAGGATGGAGTCAAGCTCAACTCCCAGTCCTACTGCCAGTTTCTGGAAGACACCTTCTTCAAGCAGTGGTACAGGAAGAAGTCTGCATCCTTCAAGAAAAACATGATTTTCATGCACGACAATGCTCCATCACACGCGTCCAAGTACTCCACAGCGTGGCTGGCAAGAAAGGGTATAAAAGAAGAAAATCTAATGACATGGCCTCCTTGTTCACCTGATCTGAACCCCATTGAGATCCTGTGGTCCATCATCAAATGTGAGATTTACAAGGAGGGAAAACAGTACACCTCTCTGAACAGTGTCTGGGAGGCTGTGGTTGCTGCTGCACGCAATGTTGATGGTGAACAGATCAAAACACTGACAGAATCCATGGATGGCAGACTTTTGAGTGTCCTTGCAAAGAAAGGTGGCTATATTGGTCACTGATTTGTTTTTGTTTTGTTTTTGAATGTCAGAAATGTATATTTGTGAATGTTGAGATGTTATATTGGTTTCACTGGTAAAAATAAATAATTGAAATGGGTATATATTTGTTTTTTGTTAAGTTGCCTAATAATTATGCACAGTAATAGTCACCTGCACACACAGATATCCCCCTAAAATAGCTATAACTAAAAACAAACTAAAAACTACTTCCAAAACTATTCAGCTTTGATATTAATGAGTTTTTTGGGTTCATTGAGAACATGGTTGTTGTTCAATAATACAATTAATCCTCAAAAATACAACTTGCCTAATAATTCTGCACTCCCTGTATTATACCTGCCCTGTAAGTGCTTGTTAGTGTATATTATACCTGCCCTGTAAGTGCTTGTTAGTGTATATTATACCTGCCCTGTAATTGCTTGTTAGTGTATATTATACCTGCCCTGTAACTGCTTGTTAGTGTATATTATACCTGCCCTGTAAGTGCTTGTTAGTGTATATTATACCTGCCCTGCAACTGTTTGTTAGTGTATATTATACCTGCCCGGCAACTGCTTGTTAGTGTATATTATACCTGCCCTGCAACTGCTTGTTAGTGTATATTATACTTGCCCTGCAACTGCTTGTTAGTGTATATTATACCTGCCCTGTAAGTGCTTGTTAGTGTATATTATACCTGTCCTGCAACTGCTTGTTTCTGTATATTATACCTGCCCTGTAAGTGCTTGTTAGTGTATTATACCTGTCCTGCAACTGCTTGTTAGTGTATATTATACCTACCCTGTAACTGCTTGTTAGTGTATATTATACTTGTCCTGCAACTGCTTGTTAGTGTGTATTATACCTGCCCTGCAACTGCTTGTTAGTGTATATTATACCTGTCCTGCAACTGCTTGTTAGTGTATATTATACCTGCCCTGCAACTGCTTGTTAGTCTATATTATACCTACCCTGCAACTGCTTGTTAGTGTATATTATACCTGCCCTGCAACTGCTTGTTAGTGTATATTATACCTGCCCTGTAACTGCTTGTTAGTGTATATTATACCTGCCCTGCAAATTGCTTGTTAGTGTATATTATAATTGCCCTGCAACTGCTTGTTAGTGTATATTATACCTGTCCTGTAACTGCTTGTTAGTGTATATTATACCTGCCCTGTAAGTGCTTGTTAGTGTATATTATACCTACCCTGTAACTGCTTGTTAGTGTATATTATACCTGCCCTGCAACTGCTTGTTAGTGTATATTAAACCTGCCCTGCAACTGCTTGTTAGTGTATATTATACCTGCCCTGTAACTGCTTGTTAGTGTATATTATACCTGCCCTGCAACTGCTTGTTAGTGTATATTATAATTGCCCTGCCACTACTTGTTAGTGTATATTATACCTGCCCTGCAACTGCTTGTTAGTGTATATTATTCCTGTCCTGCAACTGCTTGTTATTATATATTATACATGTCCTGCAACTGCTTGTTAGTGTATATTATACCTGCCCTGCAACTGCTTGTTATTTTATATTATACATGTCCTGCAACTGCTTGTTAGTGTATATTATAATTGCCCTGCAACTGCTTGTTAGTGTATATTATACCTGCCCTGCAACTGCTTGTTAGTGTATATTATACCTGCCCTGCAACTGCTTGTTAGTGTATATTATACCTGCCCTGTAACTGCTTGTTAGTGTATATTATACCTGCCCTGCAACTGCTTGTTAGTGTATATTATAATTGCCCTGCCACTACTTGTTAGTGTATATTATACCTGCCCTGCAACTGCTTGTTAGTGTATATTATTCCTGTCCTGCAACTGCTTGTTATTATATATTATACATGTCCTGCAACTGCTTGTTAGTGTATATTATACCTGCCCTGCAACTGCTTGTTATTTTATATTATACATGTCCTGCAACTGCTTGTTATTATATATTATACATGTCCTGCAACTGCTTGTTAGTGTATATTATAATTGCCCTGCAACTGCTTGTTAGTGTATATTATACCTGCCCTGCAACTACTTGTTAGTGTATATTATACCTGCCCTGCAACTGCTTGTTAGTGTATAAAGAACAATTCTTTTTACAGATCAAAGGAACGGCCATGGGTACCAGATTTGCCCCTAGTTTTGCTAATTTGTTTATGGGGTTATTTGAAGAGGATTATATTTACAACTCGCCCCTGGGGGCAGATCTGGTGTTCTATGGCCGTTTTATAGATGATCTCTTATTTATTTGGGATGGCTCTGAAGCATCAGCCTTGAAATTCATAGAGTCACTAAACCATAATAATATGGGTTTGACCTTTACATCCAAAATGAATAGAGATAGTATTGATTTCTCTTGCAAGGTGTATCCAGTCCACGGATTCATCCTTTACTTGTGGGATATTCTCATTCCATACAGGAAGTGGCAAAGAGAGCACACAGCAGAGCTGTCCATGTAGCTCCCCCTCTAGCTCCACCCCCCAGTCATTCTCTTTGCCGGCTCTAAGCACTAGGGTCTCTCTACGGGAGGGTAAAGTGAATGTGGTGTTAGAATTGTAGTTTTATATCTTCAATCAAGAGTTTGTTATTTTTAAATGGTACCGGTTTGTACTTTTTACTCTCTAGCAGAAAAGTGATGAAGATTTCTGCTGAGAGGAAAATGATTTTAGCATGTTGTAACTAAAATCCACTGCTGTTCCCACACAGGACTGAGGAGTACCAGAAAACTTCAGTTGGGGGGAACGGTTTGCAGGGTGATCTGCAATGAGGTATGTTCAGTCATTTATTTCTAGACAAGACTGAGATAATGCTAGAAGAGACTGACAATATCCCCATGAGGGGAGGGTAAGCTATGTTCACAGACTTAGTAAGGAATTGAATGCTTACATAACAGGGCTAATTATGCTGGTTGACACTGATTCAGGGCAATCAATTGTTTATTTAAGAAAAATATCGTTTGTAGACACTTTGAAAGTCCTTTTGGGGTTCTTTCTGGGGTTATTACCTACATGGCTGTTTTTTATTTACTTAAGAGTGATTTACTAGGCCTCACAGCTCCGGAGTAGAGTGGGAGGGGCCTGATTTTGCGCCTCAGATGCGCAGTTAGAATTGCAGAGAAGTTCATGCTGCTTCTCATGGAGGGTCCTGCTGCTGTTTGAGGGCCTTATAGAAGCTATATTACCCCAAATCTGATTCCTAAGGGCAGGTAGGGCCACAGCAAGGCTGTGGCAAGGTGCTGTACTATTTTTAACCGGGTGTTGGCTTTAGGCTGCTCCGGTTTGGGCATTAAGGGGTTAATCGTTTTGCAACTTATGGTGCAATCTTATTAAGGCTTTAGGTACATACTGTGAAAATTTCAAGAGAATTGCTGCATTTTTCACTGTTTTGTAAAATTGTGTGCTCTTTTTATCTCTTAAAGGCACAGTAACGTTTTTTCAAATTGTGTTTTCTCTTGCAAGGTGTATCCAGTCCACGGATTCATCCTTTACTTGTGGGATATTCTCATTCCCTACAGGAAGTAGCAAAGAGAGCACACAGCAAAGCTGTCCATATAGCTCCCCCTCTAGCTCCACCCCCCAGTCATTCTCTTTGCTGGCTCTAAGCACTAGGGTCTCTCTCGGGAGTGTAAAGTGAATGTGGTGTTAGAATTGTAGTTTTATTATCTTCAATCAAAAGTTTGTTATTTTAAATGGTACCGGTTTGTACTATTTACTCTCTAGCAGAAAAGTGATGAAGATTTCTGCTGAGAGGAAAATGATTTTAGCATGTTGTAACTAAAATCCACTGCTGTTCCCACACAGGACTGAGGAGTACCAGAAAACTTCAGTTGGGGGCAACAGTTTGCAGGGTGATCTGCAATAAGGTATGTTCAGTCAATTATTTCTAGACAAGACTGAGATAATGCTAGAAGACTGACAAGATCCCCATGTGGGGAGGGTAAGCTATGTTCACAGACTTAGTAAGGAATTGAATGCTTACATAATAGGGCTAATATACTGGTTGACACTTATTCAGGGCAATCGATTGTTTGGCTAAGGAAAAATCGCTTTGCAAGACACTTTGAAAGCCCTTTTGGCTTTTTTCTGGGGTTATTACCACATGGCTGTTTTTTAGACACTTAGGAGTGATTTACTAGGCCTCAGATGCGCACTTAGAATTGCAGATAAGTTCATGCTGTTTTCACAAAGGTGCTAGGGTCCCTACTGGCGGTTCTAAGACCGCGGGGCATAGCAGTGGCGCCTTACCTAGACAACATCTTAATTCAGGCGTCAACTTTCCAAAGAACCAAGTCTCACACGGAGATTGTATTGGCCTTTCTGAGGTCTCACGGGTGGAAGGTGAACATCAAAAAGAGTTCTCTCTCCCCCCTCACAAGAGTTCCATTCCTAGGAACCCTGATAGACTCGGTAGAAATGAAAATATTTCTGACGGAGGTCAGAAAGCTAAAACTCTTAACTACTTGCCGAGCTCTTTATTCCATTCCTCGGCAATCTGTGGCTCAGTGCATGGAGACAATCGGACTAATGGTTGCGGCAATGGACATAGTCCCTTTTGCTCGGATACACCTCAGACCACTGCAACTATGCATGCTCAAACAGTGGAATGGGGATTATGCAGATTTGTCTCCTCAAATTCAGTTGGACCAGGAGACCAGAGATTCTCTTCTCTGGTGGTTGTCTCAGGATCACCTGTCTCAAGGAATATGTTTCCGCAGGCCAGAGTGGATCATCGTAACGACCGACGCCAGTCTGTTAGGCTGGGGTGCGGTCTCGGACTCCCTGAAAGCTCAGGGCTTATGGTCTCGGGAAGAAATTCTTCTCCCGATAAACATTCTGGAACTGAGGGCGATATTCAACGCTCTTCAGGCATGGCCTCAACTAGCGGCGGCCAAATTCATCAGATTTCAGTCGGACAACATCACGACTGTAGCTTACGTCAATCATCAGGGGGGAACAAAGAGTTCCCTAGCGATGACGGAAGTGACCAAAATAATCAGGTGGGCGGAGGATCACTCCTGCCATCTCTCAGCAATTCACATCCCAGGAGTAGACAACTGGGAGGCAGATTTTCTAAATCGTCAGACTTTTCACCCGGGGGAGTGGGAACTCCACCCGGAGGTATTTGCCCAGCTGACTCAGCTATGGGGCACCCCAGAGTTGGATCTGATGGCGTCCCGTCAGAACACCAAACTTCCTCTTTACGGGTCCAGGTCCCGGGATCCCAAGGCGGTATTGATAGATGCTCTAGCAGCGCCTTGGTCCTTCAATCTGGCTTATGTTTTTCCACTGTTTCCTCTCCTCCCTCGTCTGGTTGCCAGAATCAAGCAGGAGAAGGCTTCAGTGATTCAGATAGTGCCTGCGTGGCCACGCAGGACTTGGTATGCAGACCTAGTGGACATGTCATCTGTCCCACCATTGTCACTGCCAATGAGGCAGGATCTTCTAATACAGGGTCCGTTCAAGCATCCAAATTTAGTTTCTCTACGTCTGACTGCTTGGAGATTGAACGTTTAATTCTATCAAAGCGTGGGTTCTCTGAGTCAGTTATAGATACTCTGATTCAGGCTAGAAAGCCTGTCACCAGGAAAATCTACCATAAGATATGGCGGAAATATCTTTGTTGGTGTGAATCCAAGGGTTACTCATGGAGTAAGATTAGGATTCCCAGGATATTGTCCTTTCTCCAAGATGGACTGGAGAAAGGATTGTCAGCTAGTTCCTTAAAAGGACAAATATCTGCTTTGTCTATCCTTTTACACAAGCGTCTGGCAGAGGTACCAGACGTTCAAGCGTTTGCTCAGGCTTTAGTCAGAATCAAGCCTGTCTATAAACCTGTGGAGTTTGAATCTAGTTCTTTCAGTTCTTCAAGGGGTTCCGTTTGAACCTTTACATTCCATAGACATTAAGTTGTTATTTTGGAAAGTTTGTTTTTGATAGCTATGTCTTCTGCTCGAAGAGTTTCAGAATTATCTGCCTTACAGTGTGATTCACCTTACCTGGTACCAAGCCTGGTTTTCTTCCTAAAGTTGTTTCTAACAAGAATATTAACCAGGAAATAGTTGTTCCTTCTCTGTGTCCTAATCCATCTTCGAAGAAGGAACGTCTATTACACAATCTTGATGTAGTTCGTGCTTTAAATTTCTATTTACAAGCAACTAAGGATTTCAGACAAATATCTTCCTTGTTTGTTATCTATTCTGGTAAGAGGAGAGGTCAGAAAGCGACTGCTACCTCTCTTTCCTTTTGGCTGAAAAGCTTCATCCGTTTGGCCTATGAGACTGCTGGCCAGCAGCCTCCTGAAAGAATTACTGCTCATTCTACCAGAGCAGTGGCTTCCACATAGGCTTTCAAAAATGAGGCTTCTGTTGAACAGATTTGTAAGTCAGCGACTTGGTCTTCACTGCATACTTTTGCCAAATGTTACAAATTCGATACTTTTGCTACTTCGGAGGCTATTTTTGGGAGAAAGGTTTTGCAAGCAGTGGTGCCTTCCGTTTAAGGTACCTGTCTTGTTCCCTCCCTTCATCCGTGTCCTAAAGCTTTGGTATTGGTATCCCACAAGTAAAGGATGAATCCGTGGACTGGATACACCTTGCAAGAAAACAGAATTTATGCTTACCTTATAAATTACTTTATCTTGCGGTGTATCCAGTCCACGGCCCGTCCTGGCATTTAAGTCAGGTAAAATTTTTTTGTTTAAACTACAGTCACCACTGCACCCTATTGTGTCTCCTTTTTCTTCCTAACCTTTGGTCGAATGACTGGGGGGTGGAGCTAGAGGGGGAGCTATATGGACAGCTCTGCTGTGTGCTCTCTTTGCCACTTCCTGTAGGGAAGGAGAATATCCCACAAGTAAAGGATGAATCTGTGGACTGGATACACCGCAAGAGAAAGTAATTTATCAGGTAAGTATAAATTCTGTTTTTTTAGATCTGATATTATATTGGGATACAGAAGGCCACATAGTAATGAAAACTTATTTCAAAACAGTAGATACCAACAGCTACCTCAATTTTAAAAGCAATCATTATAAAGCTTGGAAGAGAAATATACCCTACAGGGAGTGCAGAATTATTAGGCAAATGAGTATTTTGACCACATCATCCTCTTTATGCATGTTGTCTTACTCCAAGCTGTATAGGCTCGAAAGCCTACTACCAATTAAGCATATTAGGTGATGTGCATCTCTGTAATGAGAAGGGGTGTGGTCTAATGACATCAACACCCTATATCAGGTGTGCATAATTATTAGGCAACTTCCTTTCCTTTGGCAAAATGGGTCAAAAGAAGGACTTGACAGGCTCAGAAAAGTAAAAAATAGTGAGATATCTTGCAGAGGGATGCAGCACTCTTAAAATTGCAAAGCTTCTGAAGCGTGATCATCGAACAATCAAGCGTTTCATTCAAAATAGTCAACAGGGTCGCAAGAAGCGTGTGGAAAAACCAAGACGCAAAATAACTGCCCATGAACTGAGAAAAGTCAAGCGTGCAGCTGCCAAGATGCCACTTGCCACCAGTTTGGCCATATTTCAGAGCTGCAACATCACTGGAGTGCCCAAAAGCACAAGGTGTGCAATACTCAGAGACATGGCCAAGGTAAGAAAGGCTGAAAGGCGACCACCACTGAACAAGACACACAAGCTGAAACGTCAAGACTGGGCCAAGAAATATCTCAAGACTGATTTTTCTAAGGTTTTATGGACTGATGAAATGAGAGTGAGTCTTGATGGGCCAGATGGATGGGCCCGTGGCTGGATTGGTAAAGGGCAGAGAGCTCCAGTCCGACTCAGACGCCAGCAAGGTGGAGGTGGAGTACTGGTTTGGGCTGGTATCATCAAAGATGAGCTTGTGGGGCCTTTTCGGGTTGAGGATGGAGTCAAGCTCAACTCCCAGTCCTACTGCCAGTTTCTGGAAGACACCTTCTTCAAGCAGTGGTACAGGAAGAAGTCTGCATCCTTCAAGAAAAACATGATTTTCATGCAGGACAATGCTCCATCACACGCGTCCAAGTACTCCACAGCGTGGCTGGCAAGAAAGGGTATAAAAGAAGAAAATCTATTGACATGGCCTCCTTGTTCACCTGATCTGAACCCCATTGAGAACCTGTGGTCCATCATCAAATGTGAGATTTACAAGGAGGGAAAACAGTACACCTCTCTGAACAGTGTCTGGGAGGCTGTGGTTGCTGCTGCACGCAATGTTGATGGTGAACAGATCAAAACACTGACAGAATCCATGGATGGCAGGCTTTTGAGTGTCCTTGCAAAGAAAGGTGGCTATATTGGTCACTGATTTGTTTTTGTTTTGTTTTTGAATGTCAGAAATGTATATTTGTGAATGTTGAGATGTTATATTGGTTTCACTGGTAAAAATAAATAATTGAAATGGGTATATATTTGTTTTTTGTTAAGTTGCCTAATAATTATGCACAGTAATAGTCACCTGCACACACAGATATCCCCTTAA
Organism: Bombina bombina; assembly: GCF_027579735.1. NCBI lineage: Eukaryota > Metazoa > Chordata > Amphibia > Anura > Bombinatoridae > Bombina > Bombina bombina. Next base: position 36,318,367 of record NC_069502.1, read on the forward strand.
AATAGCTATAACTAAAAACAAACTAAAAACTACTTCCAAAACTATTCAGCTTTGATATTAATGAGTTTTTTGGGTTCATTGAGAACATGGTTGTTGTTCAATAATAAAATTAATCCTCAAAAATACAACTTGCCTAATAATTCTGCACTCCCTGTATAATCAATTCTCTAGAATACGTAGAAACTGTACAAATTTAGATTCATTTGATGAACAAGCTAAAATTTTGAGATCCAGATTCCTTGAGAAAGAATATCCTAAGGAACTGGTTGAGGAGGGTTATTTGAAAGCCAAGAAGAAGTATAGGTCGGAATTTTTTAATAAAATTGTTGAGAACAATGACTCTAAACAGGATCTAAAAACTAACCGCTAGATTTAGAGTTCTGCGGCCAAAGGGGTGCGTTAGCTACGTGTGCTTTTTTCCCCCCGCACCTTTTAAATACCGCTGGTATTTAGAGTTCACAGAATGGCTGCGTTAGGCTCCAAAAAGGGAGCGTAGAGCATAATTTACCGCCACTGAAACTCTAAATACCAGCGGTGCTTACGGATGCGGCCAGCTTGAAAAACGTGCTTGTGCACGATTCCCCCATAGGAAACAATGGGGCCGTTTGAGCTGAAAAAAAACCTAACACCTGCAAAAAAGCAGCGTTCAGCTCCTAACGCAGCCCCATTGTTTCCTATGGGGAAACACTTCCTATGTCTGCACCTAACACCCTAACATGTACCCCGAGTCTAAACACCCCTAACCTTACACTTATTAACCCCTAATCTGCCGCCCCCGCTATCGCTGACCCCTGCATATTATTATTAACCCCTAATCTGCCGCTCCGTACACCACCGCAACCTACATTATCCCTATGTACCCCTAATCTGCTGCCCCTAACACCGCCGACCCCTATATTATATTTATTAACCCCTAATCTGCCGCCCCCAACGTCGCCGCCACCTACCTACACTTCTTAACCCCTAACCTCACCACTACTATAATAAAGTTATTAACCCCTAATCCGCCTCACTCCCGCCTCAATAACCCTATAATAAATAGTATTAACCCCTAATCTGCCCTCCCTAACATCACCGACACCTAACTTCAAGTATTAACCCCTATTCTGCCGACCGGACCTCACCGCTACTCTAATAAATTTATTAACCCCTAAAGCTAAGTCTAACCCTAACACCCCCCTAAGTTAAATATAATTTTTATCTAACGAAATAAATTATTTCTTATTAAATAAATTATTCCTATTTAAAGCTAAATACTTACCTGTAAAATAAACCCTAATATAGCTACAATATAAATTATAATTATATTGTAGCTATTTTAGGATTAATATTTATTTTACAGGCAACTTTGTATTTATTTTAACCAGGTACAATAGCTATTAAATAGTTAATAACTATTTAATAGCTACCTAGTTAAAATAATTACAAAATTACCTGTAAAATAAATCCTAACCTAAGTTACAATTAAACCTAACACTACACTATCAATAAATTAATTAAATAAAATACCTACAATTATCTACAATTAAACCTAACACTACACTATCAATAAATTAATTACATACAAATACCTACAAATAAATACAATTAAATAAACTAACTAAAGTACAAAAAATCAAAAAAGAACTAAGTTACAGAAAATAAAAAAATAATTTACAAACATTATAAAAGAGCCCAGAAAGCTCTTAACTCCTGGCTTTTCTCTGCGGCTGGAGTCTTGTCGTTAGATCTCTAACGCTCACTTCAGCCAAGACTCTAAATACCGCCGTTAGGAAGATCCCATTGAAAAGATAGGATACGCAAATGGCGTAGGGGGATCTGCGGTATGGAAAAGTCGCGGCTGCAAAGTGAGCGTTAGATCCTTTCCTGACTGACTCTAAATACCAGCTGGCGGCCAAAACCAGCGTTAGGAGCCCCTAACGCTGGTTTTGACGGCTATTGCAGAACTCTAAATCTAGGCGTAGGATTAGTCAAACTAATAACCTGAGGTTTATAACGAAATATACAACAAACCATGGTAAAATCAAGCAAATACTTTGTAGACATTGGCATATACTTCAAATTGATCCAATTTTAAAAAACCTCATAGAGGAACATCCAGTTTGTACATTTAGAGCACCTTCTTTAAAGAACAAACTAGCCCCTAGTAAGGTTGTAATGAATAAATAATGAAGGAATACACCCTTAAGAGTTAACAATTTTCTATCAGGTAAAAAGGGATTTTTTAGATGTAATCAATCAAATTGTGGACTTTTTGTCTACACCACAGGGGATAGGTTAAACTTTAAATCTTTTTCTACAAAGGAGGAATTCGAGATTACTACACGTTTCTCTTGTGATTCCTGTTTTGTTGTTTATCTATTGGAGTGTAAATGTGGTTTGCAGTATATAGGGAGAACTTCCAGGCCCCTGAAAAAAAGATGGGGCGAACATAATAGAAATGTGTAGAGTGGCCTTATGAACCATAGTGTACCTAGACATGGGGTATGCTTTCATGAAGGACAGACTGATATCTTTAGTATTTTTCCAATAGAATATATCATTTCTAAATGGGGAAGGAACATACTAATCCATTTGAGGCAAAGAGAAACTTTTTGGATTTGGAAAACGAAGACGTTGAATCCATATGGTTTAAATGAAAATATTCATATGACCGCATTTAACTAATGGGGGGTTTAGACCACTTTTTATAGGAGGTAATAAATGATGGAGTTCAAGAAATACTAAAGGGAATTTACTTATACTTGTGGTTGTTGTATCATGAGTAATTTATCATAAGGATAGTGTATTTGGGACTCCTAATATTTTATTCTTATACCAACCATTTAGCGACTTTGCTGGTTGTTATATTATTGTTTATTATTAGAATACTTTAGAGATTGGATAACTGAAGAACATTCAGGAGTTAGGAGATTTTTCAGATTTTTTAGACTGTATAAGATGAATCTGGTCATCACATGTTTAGTAAGAGGGATTTAGAATGGTCCACCGAAATCCACCTTAAGTGATTTCTCAAGTCTAGATTAGGGTAAATCATGACCCAGTAGCATAACATAGTATTTGCATATTATATATTTTTATAATTTTACATTTGTATATTTTATGCTTGTATTTTTAGGATTTGTGTGTATATGTATATATACGACAGAGATAACATTTAATAATTTTACTGTACAAGTTAGATAATATATGTATATTCTTTAAGTATGATTTACTGGATATGATGTTTTATTTATGTATTGATTTTGTAAATGCCTGAAGAAATGTATCGACTCACCTAAGTGAATGTGAAGTAAATATACAAACGGTTCAGATATGGGATGGATAGGTAGGGTGCCTTTTTTGCTATGGGCGGCTATTTAATATAATTCAGTTCAACTGAATTATTAATTATCGGTAACAACTTAGCTATTGTATGTTGCTAAACTCCATAGCTAAGATAGGAGTCACTGAGAATGTTAGTATCGAGATTACCAATTGTTTTCAGGTTTCTCATACATCGGACCACACAGATTACAGAAAGTATTTTCATTTTTAATTTGTAATAGAGTTTTGGTTCGTAACCATATGATAAGATAATATGGTAATATTACATTATATAAACAAGCATATTCCTGCTAATGTGGGTATTTTATTTGAAAAGCCGCTACAGTAAGTCTTTTTCTGACAAGCCCCTACTTTTAATTCTATCACGTATAAGCCGGTACATATCATTCATTTGATTGGTTGAACGGCAGTGAGTCTTTGAGGGCAAGCCCCCACACTTGATCCTATCACGTACGAGCCGGTACTTTCCATTCACTGTATTGGTTTGACGTACGTATGTTTTTTCACGCATGCGCCTTTAGCGGGTTTAGACGCCGACTGGGGCTATTTAAGCTGTGATTGTATAAGGTATTCTATACACCTGATGAAGCGGTCCTATAGACCGGGAAACGCGTTGTGGTATTGATTTGTTTTAAATAAATCTATTTTATATTATACATCACAGCTTTTTATTAACTTTTTTTTTTTATTATTCTTTTTATTGAAGAAGCACAGGTACAATTAATCAAGTGCATACACTGACATGTAGAGTCACAGCGACAATACAATTAATATTATGGAATGAGCATAACATGTTGAATATCAATACAATGTCAATAGTGGTACTGTTGCTATCATCAAATACAATGAGAAACGGCAACTTCTTTTCATAAACCATAGTACACATGTATTCTACAAATTTGAGATTAAAGCCATGTTTTAATATGAAATAATCCCTGCAATGAGAGTTATAGTAAAATTAGTTGATCTTTATCTCATATTGCACCTTCACTTCTTAGTTTTTAAATATTAGTAACACAAACCATAACTAACAACACAACACATAAAACAATAAAATAAAACATCTAATCTACACATATAAACTAAACAAAAACAAGACAGATCCCAAATAGGTTCAGTAGGTATGTGGACAGCTACCTTAATAGGAAAAAATCGGAGTTAAGTAATCCCCAGCTAGATATTTATGAGAAATATCAATACACAAATTACTCAGCCTTAATTGACTAATAAATTATACTGCCAGGCAAATATCTTCTAATAAACATCAGTCTAGAGACTGCCTGTGCAAATGACCCAGTATGAAAAGTATGGCTGCCTTAATATTGCATGTATGTAATTACTTAATAGTTTCTTGGTAAATATGAGTGGGATATGCATATGCATAGGCTACTTAAAATGATTAAATATGTCTGGCTATAATTCAAAGCAGGAGCTTGTATGTGTGTTGAGACCTCAGTTTGCAGAAACGTTTTAGTTCTCAAAGATACATCTAATAAAAGTAGTGTTAACAATGATCATATTGTTAGTTGCCAAAATATAGTGTTAAGCAAAGTGCTACTAATAGGCAGTATCTCATTGCCTGACAAATCAAACAAACAACACAGAGGCAGAGAGATAAGGCATATACCACTAGGCATATACCACTAGAGAGGTTGATATGCATAACAGTGGATTAGTTCAGCAGCTGCTCCTAACTGCTTTCAACCTTTGTGTGTTATGGTGAGATATTATGCTTTCTAATAGGTATAGTAAGCTCAGTATTTTAAGCATACAAGAAGCTGTGTATAAGTTAAAATAAAATAAAATAAAAATAAAAAACCCAGCTTGATAGAAAATTTGAGGCAAAGATAAACTATATAGCCTAACATTGAAATAAACGTTAGGGGGGTGACAATTCGTGCCGTCATAACTTAGTCCAGAACGGTTAACCAAAATAATGCTGTTGTGGCTTTGTTTATATCATCAGTCAGCCGATGCCCATTTTCCAACAAATGTTCTGTGTATTGTCCTCCACGTGGGGGCTAGAGCTGTAAGAAGCTGCAGACAGTTCTGTTGCCGATGTATTGACCATCCGGACTGCCAGTATTTCTGATCTTCGAAATGATACGTTGCCATATAGGAGCTCAGGAAAAGTTGTCTTGTAGGGACAGCAGTCGAGTGGCTTCTGCATGCATGGACCTCGCTGTATCTTGTCACCATGATCCAATTCCACTGTGACAATTATGGCTGCTCCAGGCTTGATAACTATTCCCACAGACATGCCATCCACACTGCAATCTGTGGCAGATTCTGACAAGTCCTGGCAGGAGGGAGTTGCTCTGGTCTCCGATGTCCCTGCCGCTGGTCTGTTCTGTGGGGGAGCGGGGGTCTTAAGGTTGCCGACTGTTCCCCGTGAGTGGCGTGTGGGATTGTCAGACATAGTCTGTAAGGTAGGGGCATGTCTGCTGGAAACGGGTTCCCTTAGTCGGGGAGGCCGTTCCTTGATCTTCGCTATTTCACATAGCTCAGTGCAGGATGATAGTAGTCGGGTCAACTTAGGCAAGAATGTGGCCCTTAATTCAGCAAGAATATAAATGTTGAAATCTGATTCTTTAATGATGTGCCTTTCCATTTCTTGAGGCTAATGAGTATCTATCAAGGGAGATGCAGATGGCATAAGGGTGATGGCAGTATAGCAGGGATTAGAAGAAGATTTCTTCAGAGCAACACAAGCTCGCAGCCATCTTCTAGAGCCGCCCACCGGAAGTCTTTTATGAACTTTTAATTACGTTTTGGAGGAACTGGGATATAGTGGTTTATACCCCCACATCTAGTCACACAGCTGTTGATCCTTGACTACCGTAGTGCTATCCACTTGGAGGAGTGAGTATTACGACATATCATCGGTAGCAGGAGGAGTGTGTTATCGTATGTGGGATCAGTGAGCTGGACATCTGCTAATAGTCCAGGAGGTGTTTGTGGCACTTATCAAGTGCTGTGCATCCTGTAAGTACGGTATATACTGTGCGTGTGTGGAGTCCTAGCATAATTGATACACACTATGGTGGCGCCCTCTTCTCTTTTATTATAGCAGGAGATTTGCAGTCTGTGCGAGAGGACAGCGATCTGGACAGCTGTTGATGGTCCAGGAGGCTCTTGTGACACTTATCAAGTGCTTTATATCTCTTAAGTACGAGTCATACTGTGGGTGCGCAGTCATTGTTTAATTGATACACACTATTGTGGCACCTTCTTCTTTTATATTGTTTAGTATATATTATACTTGCCCTGTAAGTGCTTGTTAGTGTATATTATACCTGCCCTGCAACTGCTTGTTAGTGTATATTATACTTGCCCTGCAACTGCTTGTTAGTGTATATTATACCTGCCCTGCAAGTGCTTGTTAGTGTATATTATACCTACCCTGCAACTACTTGTTAGTGTATATTATACCTGCCCTGTAAGTGCTTGTTAGTGTATATTATATCTGCCCTGCAACTGCTTGTTAGTGTATATTATACTTGCCCTGCAAGTGCTTGTTAGTGTATATTATACCTACCCTGCAACTACTTGTTAGTGTATATTATACCTGCCCTGTAAGTGCTTGTTAGTGTATATTATATCTGCCCTGCAACTGCTTGTTAGTGTATATTATACCTGCCCTGTAAGTGCTTGTTAGTGTATATTATACCTGCCCTGCAACTGCTTGTTAATGTATATTATTCCTGTCCTGCATGTGCTTGTTAATGTATATTATACCTGCCCTGTAAATGCTTGTTAGTGTATATTATACCTGCCCTGCAACTGCTTGTTAGTGTATATTATACCTGTCCTGCAACTGCTTGTTAGTGTATATTATACCTATCCTGCAACTGCTTGTTAGTGTATATTATACCTTCCCTGCAACTGCCTGTTAGTGTATATTATACCTTCCCTGCAACTGCCTGTTAGTGTATATTATACCTGCCCTGCAACTGCTTGTTAGTGTATACTATACCTGTCCTGCAACTGCTTGTTAGTGTATATTATACCTGCCCTGCAACTGCTTGTTAGTGTATATTATACCTACCCTGCAACTGCTTGCTAGTGTATATTATACCTACCCTGCAACTGCTTGTTAGTGTATATTATACCTGCCCTGTAAGTGCTTGTTAGTGTATATTATACCTACCCTGCAACTGCTTGTTAGTGTATATTATACCTGCCCTGCAACTGCTTGTTAGTGTATATTATACCTACCCTGCAACTGATTGTTAGTGTATATTATACCTGCCCTGTAAGTGCTTGTTAGTGTATATTATACCTGCCCTGCAAGTGCTTGTTAGTGTATATTATACCTGCCCTGTAAGTGCTTGTTAGTGAATATTATACCTGCCCTGCAAGTGCTTGTTAGTGTATATTATACCTGCCCTGCAAGTGCTTGTTAGTGTATATTATACCTGCCCTGCAAGTGCTTGTTAGTGTATATTATACCTACCCTGCAACTGATTGTTAGTGTATATTATACCTGCCCTGTAAGTGCTTGTTAGTGTATATTATACCTGCCCTGCAAGTGCTTGTTAGTGTATAGTATACCTGCCCTGTAAGTGCTTGTTAGTGTATATTATACCTGCCCTGTAACTGCTTGTTAGTGTATATTATACCTGCCCTTTAACTGTTTATTAGTGTATGTTATACCTGCCCTGCAAGTGCTTGTTAGTGTGTATTATACCTACCTTGTAAGTGCTTGTTATTGTATATTATACCTACCCTGCAACTGCTTGTTAGTGTATATTATACCTGCCCTGCAAGTGCTTGTTAGTGTATATTATACCTGCCCTGCAAGTGCTTGTTAGTGTATATTATAACTGCCCTGCAACTGCTTGTTAGTTTATATTATACCTACACTGTAACTGTTTGTTAGTGTATATTATACCTGCCCTGTAAGTGCTTGTTAGTGTATATTATACCTGCCCTGCAAGTGCTTGTTAGTGTATATTATACCTGCCCTGTAAGTGCTTGTTAGTGTATATTATAGCTGCCCTGTAAGTGCTTGTTAGTGTATATTATAGCTGCCCTGCAAGTGCTTGTTAGTGTATATTATACCTGCCCTGCAAGTGCTTGTTAGTGTATATTATACCTGCCCTGCAAGTGCTTGTTAGTGTATATTATACTTGCCCTGCAAGTGCTTGTTAGTGTATATTATACCTATCCTGCAACTGCTTGTTAGTGTATATTATACCTACACTGTAACTGCTTGTTAGTGTATATTATACCTGCCCTGTAAGTCAGGGGCGTATTTAGGTTTTGTGCTGCCCTAGGCACTCAAAATTCCGCTGCCCACCCCACCCCAGGTTTAAGGCCTTTTTCTCTTGTAAGGTGTATCCAGTCCACGGGTTCATCCATTACTTGTGGGATATTCTCCTTCCCAACAGGTAGTTGCAAGAGGACACCCACAGCAGAGCTGTCTATATAGCTCCTCCCCTAACTGCCACCCCCAGTCATTCTCTTGCAACTCTCGACAAGAAAGGAAGTATCAAGAGATATGTGGTGACTTGATTGACCTTCAATCAAGAGTTTGTTATTTTTAAACGGTACTGGTGTTGTACTGTTTTACTCTCAGGCAGAAATTAGAAGAAGAATTCTGCCTGGAGGTTTGATGATCTTAGCGGTTTGTAACTAAGGTCCATTGCTGTTCTCACACATAACTGAAGAATATGGGAAAACTTCAGTTGGGGCAACGGTCTTTGAGGTATGTTCAGTATTTTTATTTCTAGAGAGATGAATAATTTCTAGAAAATGCTGACAGAGCCTTGTGTATTTGAGGTAAGCCTGATGCAGTGATTTAACAGCGACTGGGATCATGCTTACAAAACAGGGCAATACTCATGTTAATATTCATATTACTTAGTGACAAAACGTTTACATGATTTCATAAATAGGACGTTTTTTCTCTGAGGGAGATCAGTCTTTATTTGGGGCCTAGTTTCCACATGGCTAGTCAGATACTCCCAGGAGTATTTTCTTAAGGCCCTTCTAACATCCAGTACATGGTGGGAGGGGCCTATTTTAGCACTCTAACTGCGCAGTTTTAATTCAGACTGAGACATCCAGCTTCCCTAGAGGTTTCCTCTGGCATCTGAGGACCATTTCAAAGGGGTTATTTCTGCACAAAATCATATTTGAGGGCAGGTAGGAGCCTCAGCAGAGCTGTGGCAAGGTGCTCAATTGACTTAACGTTTTTTAACGTTTTTCAATCCGGTTTGGGGCCTAAGGGGTTAATCATCCATTTGCAAGTGGGTGCAATTTTGCTTTAGTCCCTTACACACACTGTAAACATTTCAAAGACTTTACTGTATTTTTACACTGTTTTGCAGTTTAAGTGCTAGTTTTTTTCTCTTAAAGGCACAGTAACGTTTTTGTTTAATTGCTGTTTCACCTTTATTAAAGTGTTTTCCAAGCTTGCTTGTCTCATTACTAGTCTGTTAAACATGTCTGACATAGAGGAAACTCCTTGTTCAATATGTTTTGAAGCCATGTTGGAACCCCCTCTTAGAATGTGTACCAAATGTACTGATATTTCTATAAACTATAAAGACCATATTATGGCGCTTAAAGATTTATCTCCAGGGGATTCTCTGACTGAAAAGAGGGAGATTATGCCATCTAGCTCTCCCCATGTTTCAGAACCTATAACTCCCGCTCAAGTGACGCCAAGTACATCTAGCGCGTCTAATTCTTTTACCTTACAGGACATGGTGGCAGTTATGAATGTTACCCTCTCAGAGGTATTCTCCAAACTGCCAGGGCTACAAGGAAAGCGAGACAGCTCTGGGGCTAGAACTAATACAGAGCTTTCTGACGCGTTAATGCCTGTGTCCAATATACCCTCACAATACTCAGAAGCCGAGGCAGGTGAGCTTCTATCTGTGGGTGACATTTCAGTATCAGGGAAGGCGTTACTTCAGTCTGATTCTGAAATGACAGCGTTTAAATTTAAGCTTGAACACCTCCGCTTATTGCTTAGGGAGGTTTTAGCGACTCTGGATGACTGTGACCCCATTGTGGTTCCAGAGAAATTGTGTAAAATGGACAAATACTTTGCAGTGCCTGTTTACACTGATGTTTTTCCAGTCCCTAAGAGGTTTTCGGAAATTATTACTAAGGAATGAGATAGAACAGGTGTGCCGTTCTCTCCCCCTCCTGCTTTCAAAAAGATGTTTCCCATAGATGCCGCCATACGGGACTCGTGGCAGACGGTTCCTAAGGTGGAGGGAGCAGTCTCTACCCTAGCTAAGCGTACAACTATCACCGTAGAGGACAGTTGTGCTTTCCTAGATCCTATGGATAAAAAATTGGAGGGTCTCCTTAAGAAAAATTTTATACATCAAGGTTTTATTCTCCAGCCTCTTACATGCATTGCCCCAGTTACTGCTGCAGCGGCTTTTTGGTTTGAGTCTCTGGAGGAGGCTCTACAGGTAGAGACCCCGCTAGACGATATTCTAGACAGGATTAAAGCTCTTAAGTTAGCTAACTCCTTTATTTCTGACGCCATTTCTCTTGTAAGGTGTATCCAGTCCACGGGTTCATCCTTTACTTGTGGGATATTCTCCTTCCCTACAGGAAGTGGCAAAGAGAGCACACAGCAGAGCTGTCCATATAGCTCCCCCTCTAGCTCCACCCCCCAGTCATTCTCTTTGCCGGCTCTAAGCAATCAGATGGGTAAAGTGAATGTGGTGTTAGAATTGTAGTTTTTATTTTCTACAAGCAAAAGTTTGTTATTTTAAATGGTACCGCTGTGTACTATTTACTCTCTAGCAGAAAGGAGATAAAGATTTCTGCAGGGAGGAAGATGATTTTAGCATGTTGTAACTAAAATCCACTGTTGTTCCCACAAAGGACTGAGGAGTACAAGAAAACTTCAGTTGGGGGGAACGGTTTGCAGGTTAGGCTGCAATAAGTTATGTTCAGTCATTTATTTCTAGACAAGACTGTGATAATGCTAGAAAAGACTGTTAAGATCCCCATGAGGGAAGGGTAAGCTGTATTCAGAGACTAAGTATGGAATTGCTAGCTTACATAACAGGGCTAATTTATGCTGGTTGACACTAATGGCAAACGGTTTTTATTGAAAAATATCGTTTTTTTGAGGCACTTTGAAGGTTCCTTTGGGTTTCTTTCAGGGGTTGTTACCCACATGGCTATTATTAAAACACTTAGGAGTGTTTCTTTAGGCCTCACAGCACCGGAGTAAGGTGGGAGGGGCCTAATTTCACGTCTCAGATGCGCAGTTATATTTGACTAGATCTTCAGGCTGTTTCACATGGAGGGTCCTGCTGCAGTTTGAGGGCCTATAAGAAGCTTTTTCCCCATAAATCTGGTTCCTAAGGGAAGGTAGGGCCACCGCAGAGCTGTGGCAAGGTGCTGAAGTTGTTTTAACCGGTTTGTTGCTTACTGTAGCTCCGGTTTGGGCATTAAGGGGTTAATCATTTTTATTGCTAGTGGTGCAATCTTACTAATGCTTTAGGTACATGCTGTAAATTTTTCGAAAAGTTTGCTGCATTTTGTCACTGTTTTGCAAAATTGTGTGCCTTTTTTATCTCTTAAAGGCACAGTAACGTTTTTGTCAAAGTGTGTTTTTACTTGATTAAAGTAATTTCTAAGCCTGTTTGTCTTACTACTAGTCTGTTAAACATGTCTGACACTAAGAAAAATCCTTGTTCAATGTGTTTAGAAGCCATGGTGGAACCCCCTCTCAGAATGTGTCCCACTTGTACTGATATGCCTATACACTTTAAAGAACATATTGTTGCACTTAAAAATGTGGCCCAAGATGATTCTCAGACAGAAGGTAATGAGGTTAGCCCGTTAACCTCTCCCCAAGTGTCACAACCAGTTACGCCCGCTCAAGCGACGCCTAGCACCTCTAGCGTGTCTAACTCTTTTACCTTGCAAGACTTGGCGGCAGTTATGGATAATACCCTCTCAGTGTTTTTATCTAAACTGTCCGTGTTACCTGCAAAGCGTGATAGTTCTGTTTTTTAGAACAGATTATGGGCATTATGATGCTTTAGTAGCCGTATCCGATATACACTCACAACGCTCTGAAATGGGGGCGAGGGATGTGCTGTCTGAGGGAGAAATTTTCGATTCGGGAAAGGTTTGCTCCTCAGACAGACTCAGATACGTTGGCTTTTAAATTTAAACTAGAACACCTCCGCTTATTGCTCAGGGAGGTATTAGTTACTCTGGATGACTGCGACCCTATGGTGGTTCCAGAGAAATTGTGTAAAATGGACAAGTACCTAGAAGTTCCTGTTTACACTGATGTGTTCCCGGTCCCTAAGAGGATTGCGGATATCGTTACTAGGGAGTGGGATAAACCAGGTATTCCCTTCGTTCCCCCTCCTGTTTTTAAGAAAATGTTCCCCATATCTAACCCCATGCGGGACTCGTGACAGACGGTCCCTAAGGTGGAGGGGGCTGTTTCTTTACTGGCTAAACGCACAACTATACCAATCGAAGACAGTTGTGCTTTTAAAGACCCGATGGATAAAAAATTAGAGGGTTTACTTAAGAAAATTTTTGTTCAACAAGGTTTTCTTCTCCAACCTATTGCGTGCATTGTTCCTGTAACCACTGCAGCTGCTTTCTGGTTCCAGGCGATGGAAGATGCGCTCCAGACGGAGACCTCATATGAGGACATTATGGACAGAATTAAGGCTCTTAAGCTGACTAATTCTTTTATCACAGATGCCGCCTTCCAACTAGCTAAGTTAGCGGCAAAAAAATCAGGTTTCGCCATTTTAGCGCGCAGGGCGTTATGGCTAAAGTCCTGGTCGGCCGATGTGTCGTCAAAATCCAAACTACTGAACATCCCTTTCAAAGGAAAGACCCTCTTTGGGCCTGAATTGAAAGAGATTATTTCAGAAATCACTGGGGGAAAAGGCCATGCTCTCCCCCAAGACAAGTCCTTCAAGATGAAGAACAAACAAAATAATTTTTGTTCCTTTCGGAATTTCAGGAGCGGCATCGCTTCATCCTCCCCTGCTGCAAAGCAAGAGGGTAACTCTTCACAACCCAGGGCAGCCTGGAAACCTTACCAGGGCTGGAACAAGGGTAAACAGGCCAAGAAGCCTGCAGCTGCCTCCAAGACAGCATGATGGGGTAGCCCCAGATCCGGGACCGGATCTAGTAGGGGGCAGACTCTCTCTCTTCGCTCAGGCCTGGGAAAGAGACAAACACGATCCCTGGGCCTTAGAGATTGTATCCCAGGGATATCTTCTAGAATTCAAGGACTCCCCTCCAAGGGGAAGGTTCCATATTTCTCGTCTGTCTACAGACATGACAAAGAAAGAGGCGTTCTTACGCTGTGTAGAAGACCTACATACAATGGGAGTGATCCACCCAGTTCCAATTGCGGAACAAGGGCTGGGGTTTTACTCAAACCTGTTTGTGGTTCCCAAAAAAGAAAGAACTTTCAGACCAATCCTGGATCTCAAAATTCTAAACAAATTCCTCAGAGTCCCATCATTCAAGATGGAGACCATTCGGACAATCTTACCAATGATCCAGGAGGGTCAATATATGACTACCGTGGATCTAAAGGATGCGTATCTACACATTCCTATCCACAAAGATCATCGCCAGTTTCTCAGTTTCGCCTTTCTGGACAAGCATTATCAGTTTGTGGCTCTTCCTTTTGGGTTGGCCACTGCTCCCAGAATTTTCACAAAGGTGCTAGGGTCCCTCCTGGCGGTGCTAAGACCGCGGGGCATAGCAGTGGCGCCTTATCTAGACGACATCTTAATTCAGGCATCGACTTTCCAAAGAGCCAAGTCTCACACGGAAATTGTAGTGGCCTTTCTGAGGTCTCACGGGTGGAAGGTGAACATCAAAAAGAGTTCTCTCTCCCCCCTCACAAGAATTCCCTTCCTAGGAACCCTAATAGACTCGGTAGAAATGAAAATATTTCTGGCGGAGGTCAGAAAGGTAAAACTCTTAACTACTTGCCAAGCTCTTCATTCCATTCCTCGGCCATCTGTAGCTCAGTGCATGGAGACAATCGGACTTATGGTAGCGGCAATGGACATAGTCCCTTTTGTACGGATACACCTCAGACCACTGCAACTGTGCATGCTCAAACAGTGGAATGGGGATTATGCAGATTTGTCTCCTCAAATACAGTTGGACCAGGGGACCAGAGATTCTCTTCTCTGGTGGTTGTCTCAGGATCACCTGTCTCAGGGAATGTGTTTCCGCAGACCAGAGTGGATCATCGTAACGACCGACGCCAGTCTGTTGGGCTAGGGTGCAGTCTGGGACTCCCTGAAAGCTCAGGGCTTGTGGTCTCGGGAAGAAGCTCGTCTCCCGATAAACATTCTGGAACTGAGGGCGAAATTCAACGCGCTTCAGGCATGGCCTCAGCTAGCTGCGGCCAAATTCATCAGATTTCAGTCGGACAACATCACGACTGTAGCTTACGTCAATCATCAGGGGGGAACAAGGAGTTCCCTAGCAATGATGGAAGTAACCAAAATAATCAGGTGGGCGGAGGATCACTCTTGCCATCTCTCAGCAATTCACATCCCAGGAGTAGACAACTGGGAGGCGGATTTTCTAAGTCGTCAGACTTTTTACCCGGGGGAGTGGGAACTCCACCCGGAGGTATTTGCCCAGCTGACTCAGCTATGGGGCACTCCAGAATTGGATCTGATGGCGTCCCGTCAGAACACCAAACTTCCTCTTTACGGGTCCAGGTCCCGGGATCCCCAGGCGGTGCTGATAGATGCTCTAGCAGCGCCTTGGTCCTTCAATCTGGCCTATGTTTTTCCACCGTTTCCTCTCCTCCCGCATCTGGTTGCCAGAATCAAGCAGGAGAGGGCTTCAGTGATTCTAATAGTGCCTGCGTGGCCACGCAGGACCTGGTATGCAGACCTAGTGGACATGTCATCTGTACCACCATGGACGCTACCAATGAGGCAGGACCTTCTAATACAAGGTCCTTTCAAACATCCAAATCTAATTTCTCTGCGTCTGACTGCATGGAGATTGAACGCCTAATTCTGTCAAAGCGTGGTTTCTCTGAGTCGGTCATTGCTACCCTGATTCAGGCTAGAAAGCCTGTCACCAGGAAAATCTACCATAAGATTTGGCGAAAATATATTTTTTGGTGCGAATCCAAGGGCTACTCATGGAGTAAGGTTAGGATTCCCAGGATTTTGTCCTTCCTCCAAGATGGATTGGAGAAAGGATTATCAGCTAGTTCCTTAAAGGGACAGATATCTGCTTTGTCTATTCTTTTTCACAAACGTCTGGCAGAGTTACCAGACGTTCAAACGTTTAGTCAGGCTTTAGTCAGAATCAAGCCTGTTTATAGACCTGTGGCTCCGCCATGGAGTCTGAATTTAGTTCTTTCAGTTCTACAAGGGGTTCCGTTTGAACCTTTACATTCCATAGATATTAAGCTTTTATCTTGGAAAGTTTTGTTTTTGCTAGCTATCTCTTCTGCTCAAAGAGTTTCAGAGTTATCTGCTTTACAGTGTGATTCACCAAACCCGGTTTTCTTCCTAAGGTTGTGTCTAATAAGAATATTAACCAGGAAATTGTTGTTCCTTCTCTGTGTCCTAATTCTTCGTCGAAGAAGAAACGTCTGTTACACAATCTTGATGTGGTTCGTGCTTTAAAGTTCTATTTACAAGCAAGTAAGGATTTCAGACAAACAACTTCTTTGTTTGTTATCCATTCTGGTAAGAGGAGAGGTCAGAAGGCGACCGCTACCTCTCTTTCCTTTTGGCTGAAAAGAATCATCCGTTTGGCCTATGAGACTGCTGGCCAGCAGCCTCCTGAAACAATTACTGCTCATTCTACCAGAGCAGTGGCTTCCACATGGGCTTTTAAAAATGAGGCTTCTGTTGAACAGATTTGTAAGGCAGCGACTTGGTCTTCGTTGCATACTTTTTCCAAATTTTACAAATTTGATACTTTTGCTTCTTCGGAGGCTATTTTTGGGAGAAAGGTTTTACAAGCAGTGGTGCCTTCCGTTTAAGGTACCTGTCTTGTTCCCTCCCTTCATCCGTGTCCTAAAGCTTTGGTATTGGTATCCCACAAGTAAAGGATGAACCCGTGGACTGGATACACCTTGCAAGAGAAAACAGAATTTATGCTTACCTGATAAATTTCTTTCTCTTGTGGTGTATCCAGTCCACGGCCCGCCCTGGCTATTAAGTCAGGTAGATTTTTTTGTTTAAACTACAGTCACCACTGCATCCTATGGTTTCTCCTTTTTCTTCCTAACCTTCGGTCGAATGACTGGGGGGTGGAGCTAGAGGGGGAGCTATATGGACAGCTCTGCTGTGTGCTCTCTTTGCCACTTCCTGTAGGGAAGGAGAATATCCCACAAGTAAAGGATGAACCCGTGGACTGGATACACCACAAGAGAGAGAAATTTATCAGGTAATCATAAATTCTGTTTTTTCATTTAGCCAAGCTGACGGCTAAGAATTCAGGTTTAGCCATTTTAGCGCGTAGGGCGCTATGGCTTAAGTCCTGGTCAGCAGACGTTACTTCAATGTCTAAGCTTCTTAACATCCCCATCAAATTCCCCTTTAAATCTAATTTAAAACATCAGAAATTATGTATATTATTTATGCAAAAATCCAATTCTGAGTTATAGTTATCTATATTTGCACAGATAACCAATTTAAAATTTAGGATTAGTTTAACAACACATAGGCTATGAAATGGTAGCTTAAAATCCAAACTGCTCTCTTTAATCTTTCAACTGTACTTTAAACTGCAGTGACTTATAATTTAACTATAGTCTTACCAATAACCTTGTATACTTTACCAAATAAACCAATCGATATCCAGTTTCCAATGTTTCTCAACAGATTCAATTTCACCTCAGAATTTTAAAATTGGGGGTATTCGCATATGGAGTCTAAGAGTAGCTGTATGCTTTAATAATAACCACAGTAGTTATTCCTCCAGGATTAGCCAGCAGCCTCCTCTCAGTCTCTATGCTTGGGGTTAAATCATCTGATTTCACCCCTCCCCTTTTTTGATCATTATCCATCATTGGTGAGTATTGGAAACGCCCAACGGAATCCTTGTTTCGGATTGGCCCTTAACAACTGAACATGGATTGGTTCATCTGGGAATATATGTTGTCAAGGAGATGCATCCCTGCAACAACCAATCATCTCATGGCTGCAATTCTCGCAATATAACACTGGGTGGCAGCAGACATACAAACAAAACAAACTCACCTTTAACATTTCTAAACATTTTTAACAAGCTAATTATTTTCATAAAATTGTTATTTAATCAGATCATAACTCTCTGCATCAATCCCATACAAACCCCAACTATAGATGTGTAGCACCAGATCATTTTTCTGATTATTCTGATACCAAATATGTTATATTATTAACATTGTATTATATTAAAGCAATTTAATATTGCTAATTATTTTGAAATTTATGGCATTTATATATTCTGTTATATATGTTTTCACATAATATAGTATGCTCTATGTCTCCCACAATTCTTGCATGCAGGAATTTTGCCCATGGTCCACCTGAAATAAAATAATAAGTGTCATTAATTATTTCTTTTTAGGTCCACAAAGATTCTTAAAACACAGATGCTAAGACACTTCATGCTTTTTTATATATATATATATATATATATATATATATATATATATATATATATATACATACGTATACATACACATTCATCTCTATGCAAATAACAGCCTATTTTATATTCAGTACTGCATTGTGTTCTAACATGAATATACCATATTTCACGTTTCTAATAAATTCTGGATATATGAATCCTTTTCATGCAGATCTGAAATTATATGTCTGAAAAATACAAACAATACAGAGGTTATTAAACATTTTAGACTGACTAAATAGTTACCTATCAAGCTTAGCAAATACCCATGTAATAATAGAGAATCAATTTCCCAAATTTCTATATTTAATACATTCTGAGGCATGCATTCAAAGATGATTATTTGCTGTATGTTCAGTAAATTTCAAAGTCACACCTTAACATGTGTCTTTGAGATTCCAGCAATCTAATTTCCATCTCATCAAGCTTAAAAAAAAAAAATATTCCAGACACGCCGTCTCCATACACTGTGTGGTGTCACCTATCTGACAATCTATCCTCTTAAATTACCTTTTATGACTCATCCTGTCTCAAACTGTAAATTCTGTTCTCTTTCAAAATTACTTCCCCAACATTCCTCTAAGTGACAGTTTTAAATTGAGCAGGCCAAATGTTCCATTGTCTTTACTAGGATGATTTAGAATAACTTTCCATACTAAATGTGGGATATTTTCTGGAAGCAATCCTTTGTTCTACAAACAATCCATCTGATAAGAGGGAAGGGGTTGTTTCTTTTTAGTGTCCATTTTCAGCTTTTAGAAGGTAAATTAATTATTTGATGTACACATCCACAAACTTATTAACTAAAGACAAACATACTTGTATATATTATTTAATAGTATTTCAAATACCTTGACATAAAACTTACCCTGCAACTGCTTGGTAGTATATATTATACCTGCCCTGCAAGTGCTTGTTAGTGTGTATTATACCTGCCCTGCAAGTGCTTGTTAGTGTATATTATATCTGCTCTGCAAGTGCTTGTCAAGCGACGCCTAGCACCTCTAGCGTGTCTAACTCTTTTACCTTGCAAGACTTGGCGGCAGTTATGGATAATACCCTCTCAGTGTTTTTATCTAAACTGTCCGTGTTACCTGCAAAGCGTGATAGTTCTGTTTTTTAGAACAGATTATGGGCATTATGATGCTTTAGTAGCCGTATCCGATATACACTCACAACGCTCTGAAATGGGGGCGAGGGATGTGCTGTCTGAGGGAGAAATTTTCGATTCGGGAAAGGTTTGCTCCTCAGACAGACTCAGATACGTTGGCTTTTAAATTTAAACTAGAACACCTCCGCTTATTGCTCAGGGAGGTATTAGTTACTCTGGATGACTGCGACCCTATGGTGGTTCCAGAGAAATTGTGTAAAATGGACAAGTACCTAGAAGTTCCTGTTTACACTGATGTGTTCCCGGTCCCTAAGAGGATTGCGGATATCGTTACTAGGGAGTGGGATAAACCAGGTATTCCCTTCGTTCCCCCTCCTGTTTTTAAGAAAATGTTCCCCATATCTAACCCCATGCGGGACTCGTGACAGACGGTCCCTAAGGTGGAGGGGGCTATTTCTTTACTGGCTAAACGCACAACTATACCAATCGAAGACAGTTGTGCTTTTAAAGACCCGATGGATAAAAAATTAGAGGGTTTACTTAAGAAAATTTTTGTTCAACAAGGTTTTCTTCTCCAACCTATTGCGTGCATTGTTCCTGTAACCACTGCAGCTGCTTTCTGGTTCCAGGCGATGGAAGATGCGCTCCAGACGGAGACCTCATATGAGGACATTATGGACAGAATTAAGGCTCTTAAGCTGACTAATTCTTTTATCACAGATGCCGCCTTCCAACTAGCTAAGTTAGCGGCAAAAAATTCAGGTTTCGCCATTTTAGCGCGCAGGGCGTTATGGCTAAAGTCCTGGTCGGCCGATGTGTCGTCAAAATCCAAACTACTGAACATCCCTTTCAAAGGAAAGACCCTCTTTGGGCCTGAATTGAAAGAGATTATTTCAGAAATCACTGGGGGAAAAGGCCATGCTCTCCCCCAAGACAAGTCCTTCAAGATGAAGAACAAACAAAATAATTTTCGTTCCTTTCGGAATTTCAGGAGCGGCATCGCTTCATCCTCCCCTGCTGCAAAGCAAGAGGGTAACTCTTCACAACCCAGGGCAGCCTGGAAACCTTACCAGGGCTGGAACAAGGGTAAACAGGCCAAGAAGCCTGCAGCTGCCTCCAAGACAGCATGATGGGGTAGCCCCAGATCCGGGACCGGATCTAGTAGGGGGCAGACTCTCTCTCTTCGCTCAGGCCTGGGAAAGAGACAAACACGATCCCTGGGCCTTAGAGATTGTATCCCAGGGATATCTTCTAGAATTCAAGGACTCCCCTCCAAGGGGAAGGTTCCATATTTCTCGTCTGTCTACAGACATGACAAAGAAAGAGGCGTTCTTACGCTGTGTAGAAGACCTACATACAATGGGAGTGATCCACCCAGTTCCAATTGCGGAACAAGGGCTGGGGTTTTACTCAAACCTGTTTGTGGTTCCCAAAAAAGAAAGAACTTTCAGACCAATCCTGGATCTCAAAATTCTAAACAAATTCCTCAGAGTCCCATCATTCAAGATGGAGACCATTCGGACAATCTTACCAATGATCCAGGAGGGTCAATATATGACTACCGTGGATCTAAAGGATGCGTATCTACACATTCCTATCCACAAAGATCATCGCCAGTTTCTCAGTTTCGCCTTTCTGGACAAGCATTATCAGTTTGTGGCTCTTCCTTTTGGGTTGGCCACTGCTCCCAGAATTTTCACAAAGGTGCTAGGGTCCCTCCTGGCGGTGCTAAGACCGCGGGGCATAGCAGTGGCGCCTTATCTAGACGACATCTTAATTCAGGCATCGACTTTCCAAAGAGCCAAGTCTCACACGGAAATTGTAGTGGCCTTTCTGAGGTCTCACGGGTGGAAGGTGAACATCAAAAAGAGTTCTCTCTCCCCCCTCACAAGAATTCCCTTCCTAGGAACCCTAATAGACTCGGTAGAAATGAAAATATTTCTGGCGGAGGTCAGAAAGGTAAAACTCTTAACTACTTGCCAAGCTCTTCATTCCATTCCTCGGCCATCTGTAGCTCAGTGCATGGAGACAATCGGACTTATGGTAGCGGCAATGGACATAGTCCCTTTTGTACGGATACACCTCAGACCACTGCAACTGTGCATGCTCAAACAGTGGAATGGGGATTATGCAGATTTGTCTCCTCAAATACAGTTGGACCAGGGGACCAGAGATTCTCTTCTCTGGTGGTTGTCTCAGGATCACCTGTCTCAGGGAATGTGTTTCCGCAGACCAGAGTGGATCATCGTAACGACCGACGCCAGTCTGTTGGGCTAGGGTGCAGTCTGGGACTCCCTGAAAGCTCAGGGCTTGTGGTCTCGGGAAGAAGCTCGTCTCCCGATAAACATTCTGGAACTGAGGGCGAAATTCAACGCGCTTCAGGCATGGCCTCAGCTAGCTGCGGCCAAATTCATCAGATTTCAGTCGGACAACATCACGACTGTAGCTTACGTCAATCATCAGGGGGGAACAAGGAGTTCCCTAGCAATGATGGAAGTAACCAAAATAATCAGGTGGGCGGAGGATCACTCTTGCCATCTCTCAGCAATTCACATCCCAGGAGTAGACAACTGGGAGGCGGATTTTCTAAGTCGTCAGACTTTTTACCCGGGGGAGTGGGAACTCCACCCGGAGGTATTTGCCCAGCTGACTCAGCTATGGGGCACTCCAGAATTGGATCTGATGGCGTCCCGTCAGAACACCAAACTTCCTCTTTACGGGTCCAGGTCCCGGGATCCCCAGGCGGTGCTGATAGATGCTCTAGCAGCGCCTTGGTCCTTCAATCTGGCCTATGTTTTTCCACCGTTTCCTCTCCTCCCGCATCTGGTTGCCAGAATCAAGCAGGAGAGGGCTTCAGTGATTCTAATAGTGCCTGCGTGGCCACGCAGGACCTGGTATGCAGACCTAGTGGACATGTCATCTGTACCACCATGGACGCTACCAATGAGGCAGGACCTTCTAATACAAGGTTCTTTCAAACATCCAAATCTAATTTCTCTGCGTCTGACTGCATGGAGATTGAACGCCTAATTCTGTCAAAGCGTGGTTTCTCTGAGTCGGTCATTGCTACCCTGATTCAGGCTAGAAAGCCTGTCACCAGGAAAATCTACCATAAGATTTGGCGAAAATATATTTTTTGGTGCGAATCCAAGGGCTACTCATGGAGTAAGGTTAGGATTCCCAGGATTTTGTCCTTCCTCCAAGATGGATTGGAGAAAGGATTATCAGCTAGTTCCTTAAAGGGACAGATATCTGCTTTGTCTATTCTTTTTCACAAACGTCTGGCAGAGTTACCAGACGTTCAAACGTTTAGTCAGGCTTTAGTCAGAATCAAGCCTGTTTATAGACCTGTGGCTCCGCCATGGAGTCTGAATTTAGTTCTTTCAGTTCTACAAGGGGTTCCGTTTGAACCTTTACATTCCATAGATATTAAGCTTTTATCTTGGAAAGTTTTGTTTTTGCTAGCTATCTCTTCTGCTCAAAGAGTTTCAGAGTTATCTGCTTTACAGTGTGATTCACCAAACCCGGTTTTCTTCCTAAGGTTGTGTCTAATAAGAATATTAACCAGGAAATTGTTGTTCCTTCTCTGTGTCCTAATTCTTCGTCGAAGAAGAAACGTCTGTTACACAATCTTGATGTGGTTCGTGCTTTAAAGTTCTATTTACAAGCAAGTAAGGATTTCAGACAAACAACTTCTTTGTTTGTTATCCATTCTGGTAAGAGGAGAGGTCAGAAGGCGACCGCTACCTCTCTTTCCTTTTGGCTGAAAAGAATCATCCGTTTGGCCTATGAGACTGCTGGCCAGCAGCCTCCTGAAACAATTACTGCTCATTCTACCAGAGCAGTGGCTTCCACATGGGCTTTTAAAAATGAGGCTTCTGTTGAACAGATTTGTAAGGCAGCGACTTGGTCTTCGTTGCATACTTTTTCCAAATTTTACAAATTTGATACTTTTGCTTCTTCGGAGGCTATTTTTGGGAGAAAGGTTTTACAAGCAGTGGTGCCTTCCGTTTAAGGTACCTGTCTTGTTCCCTCCCTTCATCCGTGTCCTAAAGCTTTGGTATTGATATCCCACAAGTAAAGGATGAACCCGTGGACTGGATACACCTTGCAAGAGAAAACAGAATTTATGCTTACCTGATAAATTTCTTTCTCTTGTGGTGTATCCAGTCCACGGCCCGCCCTGGCTATTAAGTCAGGTAGATTTTTTTGTTTAAACTACAGTCACCACTGCATCCTATGGTTTCTCCTTTTTCTTCCTAACCTTCGGTCGAATGACTGGGGGGTGGAGCTAGAGGGGGAGCTATATGGACAGCTCTGCTGTGTGCTCTCTTTGCCACTTCCTGTAGGGAAGGAGAATATCCCACAAGTAAAGGATGAACCCGTGGACTGGATACACCACAAGAGAGAGAAATTTATCAGGTAATCATAAATTCTGTTTTTTCATTTAGCCAAGCTGACGGCTAAGAATTCAGGTTTAGCCATTTTAGCGCGTAGGGCGCTATGGCTTAAGTCCTGGTCAGCAGACGTTACTTCAATGTCTAAGCTTCTTAACATCCCCATCAAATTCCCCTTTAAATCTAATTTAAAACATCAGAAATTATGTATATTATTTATGCAAAAATCCAATTCTGAGTTATAGTTATCTATATTTGCACAGATAACCAATTTAAAATTTAGGATTAGTTTAACAACACATAGGCTATGAAATGGTAGCTTAAAATCCAAACTGCTCTCTTTAATCTTTCAACTGTACTTTAAACTGCAGTGACTTATAATTTAACTATAGTCTTACCAATAACCTTGTATACTTTACCAAATAAACCAATCGATATCCAGTTTCCAATGTTTCTCAACAGATTCAATTTCACCTCAGAATTTTAAAATTGGGGGTATTCGCATATGGAGTCTAAGAGTAGCTGTATGCTTTAATAATAACCACAGTAGTTATTCCTCCAGGATTAGCCAGCAGCCTCCTCTCAGTCTCTATGCTTGGGGTTAAATCATCTGATTTCACCCCTCCCCTTTTTTGATCATTATCCATCATTGGTGAGTATTGGAAACGCCCAACGGAATCCTTGTTTCGGATTGGCCCTTAACAACTGAACATGGATTGGTTCATCTGGGAATATATGTTGTCAAGGAGATGCATCCCTGCAACAACCAATCATCTCATGGCTGCAATTCTCGCAATATAACACTGGGTGGCAGCAGACATACAAACAAAACAAACTCACCTTTATCATTTCTAAACATTTTTAACAAGCTAATTATTTTCATAAAATTGTTATTTAATCAGATCATAACTCTCTGCATCAATCCCATACAAACCCCAACTATAGATGTGTAGCACCAGATCATTTTTCTGATTATTCTGATACCAAATATGTTATATTATTAACATTGTATTATATTAAAGCAATTTAATATTGCTAATTATTTTGAAATTTATGGCATTTATATATTCTGTTATATATGTTTTCACATAATATAGTATGCTCTATGTCTCCCACAATTCTTGCATGCAGGAATTTTGCCCATGGTCCACCTGAAATAAAATAATAAGTGTCATTAATTATTTCTTTTTAGGTCCACAAAGATTCTTAAAACACAGATGCTAAGACACTTCATGCTTTTTATATATATATATATATATATATATATATATATATATATATATATATATAAATACGTATACATACACATTCATCTCTATGCAAATAACAGCCTATTTTATATTCAGTACTGCATTGTGTTCTAACATGAATATACCATATTTCATGTTTCTAATAAATTCTGGATATATGAATCCTTTTCATGCAGATCTGAAATTATATGTCTGAAAAATACAAACAATACAGAGGTTATTAAACATTTTAGACTGACTAAATAGTTACCTATCAAGCTTAGCAAATACCCATGTAATAATAGAGAATCAATTTCCCAAATTTCTATATTTAATACATTCTGAGGCATGCATTCAAAGATGATTATTTGCTGTATGTTCAGTAAATTTCAAAGTCACACCTTAACATGTGTCTTTGAGATTCCAGCAATCTAATTTCCATCTCATCAAGCTTAAAAAAAAAAAATATTCCAGACACGCCGTCTCCATACACTGTGTGGTGTCACCTATCTGACAATCTATCCTCTTAAATTACCTTTTATGACTCATCCTGTCTCAAACTGTAAATTCTGTTCTCTTTCAAAATTACTTCCCCAACATTCCTCTAAGTGACAGTTTTAAATTGAGCAGGCCAAATGTTCCATTGTCTTTACTAGGATGATTTAGAATAACTTTCCATACTAAATGTGGGATATTTTCTGGAAGCAATCCTTTGTTCTACAAACAATCCATCTGATAAGAGGGAAGGGGTTGTTTCTTTTTAGTGTCCATTTTCAGCTTTTAGAAGGTAAATTAATTATTTGATGTACACATCCACAGACTTATTAACTAAAGACAAACATACTTGTATATATTATTTAATAGTATTTCAAATACCTTGACATAAAACTTACCCTGCAACTGCTTGGTAGTATATATTATACCTGCCCTGCAAGTGCTTGTTAGTGTGTATTATACCTGCCCTGCAAGTGCTTTTTAGTGTATATTATATCTGCTCTGCAAGTGCTTGTTAGTTTATATTATACATTTCTTGCAAGTTTTTTTAGTGTATATTATACCTGCTCTACAAGTGATTGTTATTGTATTTTATACCTGCCTTGCAAGTGGTTGTTATTGTATATTATATATCTGCCCTGTATGTGCTTGTTAGTGTATATTATACCTGCCCTGCAAGTGCTTGTTAGTATGTATCTGCCCTGTAAGTGCTTGTTAGTGTATATTATATCTGCCCTGTAAGTGTTTGTTAGTGTATATTTGCCCTGTAAGTGCTTTTTAGCGTATATTATACCTGCCCTGCAAGTGCTTGTTAGTGTATATTATAACTTCCCTGTAAGTGCTTGTTAGTGTATATTATACCTGTCCTCCAAGTGCTTGTTAGTGTATATTATACCTGCCCTGTAAGTGCTTGTTAGTGTATATTATACCTGCCCTCCAAGTGCTTGTTAGTGTATTTTATACCTGCCCTCCAAATGCTTGTTAGTGTATTTTATACCTGCCCTGCAAGTGCTTGTTAGAGGAAGCTTTGGTATGCCCACCCTCTCAGTTATGTTCCACATGCCTTGACAACGTTGTTCGGTCAAAGAAGGTTAAACCTTTTAGTACCACTGAGCCGTCCACCTCTGAGGACTCGCTGTCCCGTGAGGTGCATGCCCTACATTCATCTCGTTCTACACACGCAGCTTCCCATAGCACGCTTAATCCTCCATCTGGAGGGGGCCTTTTACAGCAAGATTTTACCGCGCATTTACAAATGGCGGTGTCTGCGGCCCTAAGTGTTTTACCTCGCAAGCCAAAGGTTAATCATTGGTCTCCTGCCCCGGGGTCATCATGTAATTTATTGGATTTCACTGCTCTGTCTCAGTTATATGAGGATGAGTTGCACTCTAAAGATTCAGAGGATGAACTTTCTGGGATGGAGTCTGCTGCCTCTAAGCCTCCTGCTGTGGAGGAGCCAGCCTTTACATTTAAGATTGAACACTTACGTTTTCTTCTAAAGGAAGTCCTGTCTACATTAGAGGTTCCAAAGGCCAAGCTGCCTGATGAACCTTTGATTCCTAAATTAGACAGAGTTTACGGAGATCTTCCTTTTCCCCTTTGTCTTCCTTTAAAAAGTTTGCTGCCTGCTTTCTGTACTCAAGTCCATGTCAGAAGCGACGCTACTATCTGTCAAACTTGGCGGACCGTTTTGCTCTTCCAAGGCATAGATTCCGGTAAGATCATTGAAAAAAATTTACTTGCATGCTAACGTAAGATAAGAAGACAGATTTTGTGTGATTTCTCTCCACACTGGAGAGTTTTTGAGCATCAGGCCCTAAGGGAGAAAGGAAGGATAAGGTGTTTAACGGAATGTAATAAACATAAAAATGGTTTTAAATATAAAATGATCTTCGGTAATTTAAAAAATATGTGGAAATATTATAGGGATAGTAACAAAATTGTCTTTTATCCTCATCCCCTTTTTTTTAAAGATGAAATGTTGTAGGAGGAGTATTAGGTCAAATGGTATTGGAATTTATGGATGTGCAGATGTAAAGCTTGTGTTAATCTCTTCTGAAAATTCCACTGATGGGACAGATCACACTAAAGTTCATCTGGAGCCATATTTTCTACACATTAGAAAAAGATTAGCGGAGCCAGCAAGATATACAACCAGTTTCTGTAGTGTAGTGGTTATCACGTTCGCCTAACACGCGAAAGGTCCCCGGTTCAAAACCGGGCAGAAACATCCTTTTGGACCGGTGAAAGTTCCTTCTTCCATTACGGCATAGTTTGGAAACTTCTGCATATCCTGTGTTGTTTACATCGAACTACTACCAGTTATACCACTCGTAGTAAAAGAGTGGATGCACCTTTTCAATCAGTTTCTGTAGTGTAGTGGTTATCACGTTTGCCTCACACGCGAAAGGTCCCCGGTTCGAAACCGGGCAGAAACAAAAAATTTTCTCATTTGAAATCAGAGAGTGTTCTAATTAATTCTTTAACTGTAATTCTGATAGCTATTCATGCAATGCTAACATAAATTCTTGGTATTTATGGATGCGCAGATGTAAAGCTTGTGTTAATCTCTTCTGAACATCCCACTGATGGGGCTTTTGTGTGCCTCCCAGGATGTGTTGGGATGTCGGTTCGAAACTGGGCAGAAAAAGTGCTGTTTTATACTGGGAATCAAAGAAAGTGTTAATTTTGCCCTTAGCTGTAATTTTGATGGCTTTGGACGTAAAAGTGGTAAATTTTGTCTATTTATTCCTGAGCTAATTTTAGGCTTTTCTCCCCGTTTAATCAGTATCTTTTTCTTTGGAAATCCGAGGTTTATCATTCTGCTTTTACTGTAATTTTGTAATACTTAGAGGTATCTTGATAAAACTAAATGGCTTTCTAGAACAGCGTTAAGTAGTAAACAAGAGAAACATCTGAAGTCATGATTGATCTTTTTAAATGGTCTTTTTGATAAGTTATGGTTGTCCTTTGTCTCTCGATGATTTTAGGCCCTAAGAGAGAAAGGAAGGATAAGGTGTTTAACGGAATGTAATAATCCTAAAAACGGTTTTTAATATAAAATGATCTTCGGTAATTTAAAATATTAATCAAGAACCGTAAGTTTTATTTTGTGGAAATATTATAGGAACAGTAACAAAATTGTCGCTTTTATCCTCATCCAGAGTATCCTTATATACGTGTTAACTGCTTTATTTAAGAGTGGGTATTGATTTTTCTTTTTTAAATGGTCTTTTTAAAAAGTTATGGTTGTCCTTTGTCTCTCAATGATTTTAAGTGGATGAGTGAGCCTTTCTAAGATAAGAGCAAAATTATCTAAATCTCTCTACTCACTTTGTAGGGTTCTGGATGTAATGGAGAGGCATATACATAACAAGATAATGCTCCAACCCCCCCCCCCCCCAAAGATTTTGTGTGATTTCTCTCCACACTGGGGAATTTTTGAGCATCAGGCCCTAAGAGAGAAAGGAAGGATAAGGTGTTTAACGGAATGTAATAAACATAAAAATGGTTTTAAATATAAAATGATCTTCGGTAATTTAAAAAATATGTGGAAATATTATAGGGATAGTAACAAAATTGTCTTTTATCCTCATCCCCTTTTTTTAAAGAAGAAATGTTGGAGGAGTATTAGGTCAAATGGTAGAGGCACTCGCTTCGCATGCAAATGTTAGCTGAATTGATGTCTGCATCTTCAAACTTTTAAAATCGTAAAGAGCAAGAATGGTTTAGATAACAAAATTATTGACAGATCACACTAAAGTTCATCTGGAGTTATATTTTCTACACATAAGAAAAAGATTAGCGGAGCCAGCAGGATATACAACCAGTTTCTGTAGTGTAGTGGTTATCACGTTCGCCTAACACGCGAAAGGTCCCCGGTTTGAAACCGGGCAGAAACATCCTTTTGGACCGGTGAAAGTTCCTTCTTCCATTACGGCATAGTTTGGAAACTTCTGCATATCCTGTGTTGTTTACATCGAACCACTAGCAGCTATACCACTCGTAGTAAAAGAGTGGACGCACTTTTTCAATCAGTTTCTGTAGTGTAGTGGTTATCACGTTCGCCTCACACGCGAAAGGTCCCCGGTTCGAAACCGGGCAGAAACAAAAAATTTTCTCATTTGAAATCAGAGAATGTTCTAATTTGTTCTTTAACTGTAATTCTGATAGCTATTCATACAATGTTAGCCGAATTGATGTCTGCATCTTCAAACTTTTAAAATCGTAAAGAGCAAGAATGGTTTAGATAACAAAATTATTGAAAGATCACACTAAAGTTCCTCTGGAGTTATATTTTCTACACATTAGAAAAAGATTAGCGGAGCCACAGGATATACAACCAGTTTCTGTAGTGTAGTTGTTATCACGTTCGCCTAACACGCGAAAGGTCCCCGGTTCGAAACCGGGCAGAAACATCCTTTTGGATCGGTGAAAGTTCCTTCTTCCATTACGGCATAGTTTGGAAACTTCTGCATATCCTGTGTTGTTTACATCGAACCACTAGCAGCTATACCACTCGTAGTAAAAGAGTGGACGCACTTTTTCAATCAGTTTCTGTAGTGTAGTGGTTATCACGTTCGCCTCACACGCGAAAGGTCCCCGGTTCGAAACCGGGCAGAAACTAAAAATTTTCTCATTTGAAATCAGAGAATGTTCTAATTTGTTCTTTAACTGTAATTCTGATAGCTATTCATACAATGCTAACATAAATTCTTGGTATTTATGGATGCGCAGATGTAAAGCTTGTGTTAATCTCTTCTGAACATCCCACTGATGGGGCTTTTGTGTGCCTCCCAGGATGTGTTGGGATGTCGGTTCGAAACTGGTTAGAAAAAATGCTGTTTTATACTGGAAATCAAAGAAAGTGTTAATTTTGCCCTTAGCTGTAATTTTGATGGCTTTGGACGTAAAAGTGGTAAATTTTGTCTATTTATTCCTGAGCTAATTTTAGGCTTTTCTCCCCGTTTAATCAGTATCTTTTTCTTTGGAAATCCGAGGTTTATCATTCTGCTTTTACTGTAATTTT
Organism: Bombina bombina; assembly: GCF_027579735.1. Classification (NCBI taxonomy): domain Eukaryota; kingdom Metazoa; phylum Chordata; class Amphibia; order Anura; family Bombinatoridae; genus Bombina; species Bombina bombina. The sequence continues at coordinate 36,348,598 of NC_069502.1, forward strand.
GTAATACTTAGAGATATCTTGATAAAACTAAATGGCTTTCTAGAACAGCGTTAAGTAGTAAACAAGAGAAACATCTGAAGTCATGATTGATCTTTTTAAATGGTCTTTTTGATAAGTTATGGTTGTCCTTTGTCTCTCGATGATTTTAGGCCCTAAGAGAGAAAGGAAGGATACGGTGTTTAACGGAATGTAATAATCCTAAAAACGTTTTTAATATAAAATGATCTTCGGTAATTTAAAATATTAATCAAGAACCGTTAGTTTTATTTTGTGGAAATATTATAGATACAGTAACAAAATTGTCGCTTTTATCCTCATCCAGAGTATCCTTATATACGTGTTAACTGCTTTATTGAAGAGTGGGTATTGATTTTTCTTTTTTAAATGGTCTTTTTAAAAAGTTATGGTTGTCCTTTGTCTCCCAATGATTTTAAGTGGATGAGTGATCCTTTCTAAGATAAGAGCAAAATTATCTAAATCTCTCTACTCACTTTGTAGGGTTCTGGATGTAAAGGAGAGGCATATACATAACAAGATAATGCTCCAAACGCCCCCCCCAAAGATTTTGTGTGATTTCTCTCCACACTGGGGAGTTTTTGAGCATCAGGCCCTAAGAGAAAAAGGAAGGATAAGGTGTTTAACGGAATGTAATAAACATAAAAATGGTTTTAAATATAAAATGATCTTCGGTAATTTAAAAAATATGTGGAAATATTATATGGATAGTAACAAAATTGTCTTTTATTCTCATCCCCTTTTTTTAAAGAAGAAATGTTGGAGGAGTATTAGGTCAAATGGTAGAGGCGCTCGCTTCGCATGCAAATGTTAGCCGAATTGATGTCTGCATCTTCAAACTTTTAAAATCGTAAAGAGCAAGAATGGTTTAGATAACAAAATTATTGACAGATCACACTAAAGTTCATCTGGAGTTATATTTTCTACACATTAGAAAAAGATTAGCGGAGCCAACAGGATATACAACCAGTTTCTGTAGTGTAGTGGTTATCACGTTCGCCTAACACGCGAAAGGTCCCCGGTTCGAAACCGGGCAGAAACAAAATTTTTTCTCATTTGAAATCAGAGAGTGTTCTAATTTGTTCTTTAACTGTAATTCTGATAGCTATTCATACAATGCTAACATAAATTCTTGGTATTATGGATGCGCAGATGTAAAGCTTGTGTTAATCTCTTCTGAACATCCCACTGATGGGGCTTTTGTGTGCCTCCCAGGATGTGTTGGGATGTCGGTTCGAAACTGGGCAGAAAAAATGCTGTTTTATACTGGGAATTAAAGAAAGTGTTAATTTTGCCCTTAGCTGTAATTTTGATGGCTTTGGACGTAAAAGTGGTAAATTTTGTCTATTTATTCCTGAGCTAATTTTAGGCTTTTCTCCCCGTTTAATCAGTATCTTTTTCTTTGGAAATCCGAGGTTTATCATTCTGCTGTTACTGTAATTTTGTAATGCTTAGAGGTATCTTGATAAAACTAAATGGTTTTCTAGAACAGCGTTAAGTAGTAAACAAGAGAGACATCTGAAGTCATGATTGATTTTTTTAAATGGTCTTTTTGATAAGTTATGGTTGTCCTTTGTCTCTCAATGATTTTAAGTGGATGAGTGAGCCTTTCTAAGATAAGAGCAAAATTATCTAAATCTCTCTACTCACTTTGTAGGGTTCTGGATGTAATGGAGAGGCATATACATAACAAGATAATGCTCCAAACCCCCCCCCCCCCCAAAGATTTTGTGTGATTTCTCTCCACACTGGGGAATTTTTGAGCATCAGGCCCTAAGAGAGAAAGGAAGGATAAGGTGTTTAACGGAATGTAATAAACATAAAAATGGTTTTAAATATAAAATGATCTTCGGTAATTTAAAAAATATGTGGAAATATTATAGGGATAGTAACAAAATTGTCTTTTATCCTCATCCCCTTTTTTTAAAGAAGAAATGTTGGAGGAGTATTAGGTCAAATGGTAGAGGCGCTCGCTTCGCATGCAAATGTTAGCCGAATTGATGTCTGCATCTTCAAACTTTTAAAATCGTAAAGAGCAAGAATGGTTTAGATAACAAAATTATTGACAGATCACACTAAAGTTCATCTGGAGTTATATTTTCTACACATAAGAAAAAGATTAGCGGAGCCAGCAGGATATACAACCAGTTTCTGTAGTGTAGTGGTTATCACGTTCGCCTAACACGCGAAAGGTCCCCGGTTCGAAACCGGGCAGAAACATCCTTTTGGACCGGTGAAAGTTCCTTCTTCCATTACGGCATAGTTTGGAAACTTCTGCATATCCTGTGTTGTTTACATTGAACCACTAGCAGCTATACCACTCGTAGTAAAAGAGTGGACGCACTTTTTCAATCAGTTTCTGTAGTGTAGTGGTTATCACGTTCGCCTCACATGCGAAAGGTCCCCGGTTCGAAACCTGGCAGAAACAAAAAATTTTCTCATTTGAAATCAGAGAATGTTCTAATTTGTTCTTTAACTGTAATTCTGATAGCTATTCATACAATGCTAACATAAATTCTTGGTATTTATGGATGCGCAGATGTAAAGCTTGTGTTAATCTCTTCTGAACATCCCACTGATGGGGCTTTTGTGTGCCTCCCAGGATGTGTTGGGATGTCGGTTCGAAACTGGTTAGAAAAAATGCTGTTTTATACTGGAAATCAAAGAAAGTGTTAATTTTGCCCTTAGCTGTAATTTTGATGGCTTTGGACGTAAAAGTGGTAAATTTTGTCTATTTATTCCTGAGCTAATTTTAGGCTTTTCTCCCCGTTTAATCAGTATCTTTTTCTTTGGAAATCCGAGGTTTATCATTCTGCTTTTACTGTAATTTTGTAATACTTAGAGATATCTTGATAAAACTAAATGGCTTTCTAGAACAGCGTTAAGTAGTAAACAAGAGAAACATCTGAAGTCATGATTGATCTTTTTAAATGGTCTTTTTGATAAGTTATGGTTGTCCTTTGTCTCTCGATGATTTTAGGCCCTAAGAGAGAAAGGAAGGATAAGGTGTTTAACGGAATGTAATAATCATAAAAACGTTTTTAATATAAAATGATCTTCGGTAATTTAAAATATTAATCAAGAACCGTTAGTTTTATTTTGTGGAAATATTATAGATACAGTAACAAAATTGTCGCTTTTATCCTCATCCAGAGTATCCTTATATACGTGTTAACTGCTTTATTGAAGAGTGGGTATTGATTTTTCTTTTTTAAATGGTCTTTTTAAAAAGTTATGGTTGTCCTTTGTCTCCCAATGATTTTAAGTGGATGAGTGATCCTTTCTAAGATAAGAGCAAAATTATCTAAATCTCTCTACTCACTTTGTAGGGTTCTGGATGTAAAGGAGAGGCATATACATAACAAGATGAGTTTTACAAACTTTGCCTCCTGTGGAGGTGGTGAAGTAAGTTTGTGCTAGATTCGACTTCTGGTAGGAGGGGCTAAGCAAGTAGACGCGTGAGTAGTACGCTGCCTACTTCCAGAGGCCTAAGAAAGAAGCAGCGGCATCGAGTGCCTATAGGCGGGCCGAAATCACCCAGCCCAGGACCCGTAGCTGCCGTTAAGGAGGCCGACAGCCCTGCAGAATTTGCTGACATCGGCCTATAAGGCCCATCTACAGCGGCTGCCTAAAGAGCCCCCAGTGACACACGCTGCCCGCCAGGACCCAAGGAGCAGTTGGTGAGCGGATACAGCAGTGGGAAAGGTGTCTCATACAGCAACTTCTTGCCCCAGGAGGAAAGGAGACAAGCGTTCCTTGTCGACCAGCTCAGGACAAAGGCTAAAGGGATCCTGAGCACAACATCACCTCGACCTGCCAGTAAGTCCGCATACTGGCAGGTCGAGGTGGAGCAGCAGGAGAGAAAGTCCTGCAGTGCGGTGGAACCACAGATACCAGAAACATCTCCACAGAATAAGATAAGTTTGGATTTGTCTTTTCTTAATAACTTTGCTGAAACAATGACTGCATACAGTTGGTAGAGGGGGGGGTGTCAGGTGTAAAGCCAGACTGTGAACATATTAGAGCTCCTGCGAGAGTAGGGCCTGACATAGGTTACTCATCCCCCCCCTCAACCCTCCTAGTACAGCGTAACCCCCAGAAGAGCAAATGTTCTGAATGAAGAGTTCCAGATTATGAACATTTAATATCTCCCCTATAAGAAAACAGGGTAAAGAGAGCACTCACAAAGGAAAGCAAAGCAAGCAATTGGTTTAAGGGGGGAAAGAGAGAGGAAAAAGAAAAGGAGACTTTTTAAGAAGAAGGAAGGAAAAAAAGAAAAACATAGACTAATAACTGGGCTAGTTGTTGGAAAGAAAGGAAAGAGAGAGAACAGAAGCGAGAGAGCGGGAGGAGAGAGAAGGAAAAAGAAAGAGAAGAGAAGAAGGAAAAAAAAAAGAAAGCCTAGAGAATTGTTTTCTTTCTCTTCCCACTGTTTACTTACTACAAAAAGATGTGGGATTTATAAGCACTTTCAAGCAGCATCTGCCACAATAATAACAGCAGTGGAACAATTAGCCTTCTTGCATAAGGATACTGACTATAGAAACTTTTATTGAATATGACCCGGGGGTAACCCAGGTTTAAAAGAGTTGTATCACTCATGTTCTTTGTTGCTCTCTCTTTCTGATTGATAATGTCGGTATAGGCCTAAAAACCATGATAGAAATGTATATGATTGCAATGCTAAGTGACACCACATGTTTTATATTTAGGCATCTAGGATACTTTGGTATGTTGTACTTTGCAAAATAATATAAGGTTTAAGGCAAAGGTGATAAGTGACAACTGTGCTAGCTTTATTCCCCAAGGAAGAAAAAGGAGAAGAGGAGGGAAAAAAAAAAAAAATCATTTCAGGTTTCAAACTAGCCGGTGCTAGCCCTGCCTCACACTTTATAAGGAGTAGAAACTTACAAGTGTCTCCTTCTTAAGCGATAACATACATGTCTCATATTTAGATATTTTGGTTATTTTGATGTGCTGTAATTTATAAGACAATATAGGGTACAAAGCAAAAGTGACAATATACAATTGAGCTAGCTCTACTCCCCAAGATAGAAGAGAAAGGGAGGGGGTAGGAAGGAGAGAGGGAGAAGGAAAAGGGGAGAAAAGAAAGGGGAGAGAGAAACCATTTCAGGATTTAAATCAGCAAGTGCTAGCTCTGCCTTACATTTTATAAGGAATTTTTTTTTTATTTTTCCTCTCCATTTCTGGGCTAAGGTACTACATCCTTATAAGTATTCATATCTTTCAACTGTACATAAAGCCCTGTAAACAAGGCTTAGTAGAAGAGGAGAACCAAAGCAGGGTCATTAAAAACTCTACAAGCTATAAATAGTCTGTAATGATAGAAAAACCTTACTTCCAAGTATCAATTTGACAAAATTAATCTAACACTGAACTACTCCTTAAGAATTTGCTCTCAAAGACCTTTCTATAAAAAAATCAAGTTCTTCTGGTGTCTGATAAGGTGGATAGAGAACTAAAAGCAACCTTAGAGGTTTTTACACATAACGGTGTGGTAAAAGTTAACAAAAATAACGTGGACTAAGCCTGAATGTAAGAAACTAGGTAAAATTGGTTTGGAACAGATAGTACTTAAATTTTGGAAGGTATAATTTAAACGCATTTATAGATAACCTTCCCATTGAAGTAAGCGTCAAGACTCTGAAGTAGCCTGGTGAAGGCCAGCATACTTGTTACCTACAAATAAAATCTTAACATCATATACACAACTCAGATAGTTCAAGATAGAAGAGAAAATAGTAAAACACGAATAAGCACGTCTATGCTCACTTAAAGGGGTAGTCTACAATTTAATTTAACTTGGAAAAATATTCTGCACCCTCTAACTAACAGTGGTGGGCCTAAAAACTCCTCATTATCAACTATATAGTCCGGTATCACTTATTAATATATAGTCTCACTTTTTAAACACAAGAGGATATTACCTAATTCAGGGGTAAAGGAGGAGTTCACATATATATATGGAAAAATACTTAAACAAAAGCAAAATCACTTCACCAGGCATGTCTTCCCGAAGTAAAAATCAAGAAAAAAAAGGGAATAGAATTTCACAAGAACCACAGGGGGGAATAGGGGAAATAAATCTTTCACAAAGTTCTAACAATGAAGAATTAATTAAGCAGCTTGACGCACTATTTACACCCAAGTTTGACTTAATTCAAAATAACATTTCCTCACTAACACTTGAAGTAAAACAATTTGCAACCAGACTCACGTATGCAGAACAGAGAATATCAGATATCGAGGATGGGGCCCTACAGAGGGAACAGACACTACGCACTATGTCCACCCAGATTGAAAATATGAAAAATAAACTTGAGGACCTAGAAAATAGGGCCAGAAGAAATCATTTGCGTCTTATTGGCCTGACAGAGGATATACAGGAGAAAGATCTTAAGAGATTTGTGGAGGTAGAATGAATGGGTCTATTAAATATCGGAGTAGAAACTCAAAATATAACAATTGAGAGAATACATAGAATAGGCTCAGAGAGACAAGAGGAGGGAAGGAACAAAACAGGTAGACCGGTTATTATGAAACTGTTGAATTTTCAGGAAAAAAAATTATGAATGCTTATAGGAAAGCAAATGGAGAAATTAACTATAGGGGTAGAAAACTCTTGTTATTTAATGACTTCTCTTACGAGACATCTAATAAACGGCGATCTCTTGCGCCAATATGTACCAAACTAATACAAGAAGGGTGGAGAGTCAGACTTTTATACCCAGCTAGACTTAGCATTTGCACTACCACAGGGAATAGGATATTTACAGATGTAGAGGAAGTAAACGAGTTTCTTAAAGAGCATAAAGATAGCTTAGAAAGACAACAAGGCCCTATAACATGAACAGTGTCCCTGTTTTCTTCAAATCTTTCGGTACTGGTTTTATTTTTTAAGGTTAATACATAAAGGAATATAATGTATACTAACTTGATTTTAGAAAAATGTGTAGAATAAAATTAAGTTACGGGGAAAATCCCCCTTCAAGGGGAAACTGGAAGGAAAGAGGAAGACCTCCAGCGAAATAAAGGGAACTAATAAAGTCTTGGTAATTCATAGTGTTATTTTACTTTTTTTTTCTTTTTTTTCCTCTCTCTCTCTTCTCTTCAACTCTCTCTTGTGCACTGTTACGGATGTCCTATCCTGTAAACACTTTATAGTTAGGGACGACTTATCAGTAATAGTTAAACCCACAGATTAGTGAAAATGAGTCTTAAAGTAGTTTCGTGGAATATAGGGGGAATAACATCACCCATGAAACGCAAAGCTATTCTGAGATACGCAAAAAAATTGGGTGCTCAGATACTGCTCTTGCAGGAAACACACCTAAAAGGGGAAGAGGCTATTAAACTAAAAGGGGGATGGGTTAAAGAGGTTATATACACTACAGGGCACCAAAGGAAAAAAGGAGTGGCTATTTTGTTTAGTAAAACAATAGAATATAAAATTGACAAACTAGTGAGAGACGTGGAAGGAAGATATATCATCTTAGAAGCTGAAATTGCGCATAGGAAGATTGTTATTTGCAATGTATATGGCCCAAATGAGGAGGATATAGACTTCTGGCAAAGCCTGCGAGATAAGCTGCTAATATACTCCACAAACACTATAATTATTGGAGGAGATTTCAATATTGCTCCCAATACTATAGTAGACAGAAGTAGAGATAATGGTGAGCAAACAATAAGGCAAAAAGCACTAGATAAATCTACAATAGCGAGAAGAAAAAGAGAGTCTCTTCTTATAAAGAGGTTTCAGCAAGATCTAAAACTAATTGATATATATATAGAACTAGACATCCTGATGAAAGAGAGTATACATGCCTCTCGAAATAAAAAAAAACTCTATCTAGAATAGATTACTTCCTTATTTCAGAGAAGCTAATAGATTGTATCCAGGAGACACTTATTGATATAATAACCATATCAGACCATGCCCCTATCTCAATTGCATTAGACCCCAAACAAAAGACTCGGAAATCCAATCAGTTCTTCTTTCCAAAATATCTAGCAAAAAATAGTAAGTTTATAAATTTCTTAAGATCCAAATGGGCTGAATATAAACAGTTTAACAACAGCTCTTTTGACAAAACTCATATATACTGGAACGCTGCAAAAGCCGTACTAAAAGGCGAAATCTTGGCATTTCAAATAAAACAAAATAAAAAAACACACGCATACAAAAAGCAGATAACTAACTGTGTGATTAACAAATATTCCAGATATATCCAGATAAAAACCGCAGATAACTGGCAACAATATATTCAGGCTAAAAAAGATAGAGACACTTACCTTATGCAAAATGAAATTAGAGAAAATACAAAATCTTGCGCACAGTTTTATAGGTACGGCAACAAGGTGGGTAGCTTTCTAGCAAGAATTGACAAAAATCACAAAACTAAAAGTTTTATAAAAAAAATTAAAAATAAAGATCATATTTGGACCCAGACAGAGGACATACAAAAGGCCTTCCTTGATTACTTCACGGAGCTCTATTCAGCACAGCATATTAATTGTACTACTAAGGAGTCATTCTGGGAGTCTATGACAGTCCCAAAGCTAGAAAATAATTGTCTAACAAAAATTAATGAACCCATTACAGAAAATGAAATAAGACAAATAATCAAAACAATGGCAAATAACAAAGCGGCAGGGCCGGATGGTCTTCCATCCGAATTTTACAAGATTCTCATAGAGGAAATAACCCCCACATTAAATGCTCTGCTGAATGGGCTCTGGAATGGACAGTTGGAACCATCAGCTGATTTTAACGAATCCACAATAATAGTCATACCTAAACCGGGAAAAGATCCACAATTAATTGACTCTTACAGGCCCATCTCACTACTCAACATTGATTATAAAATACTGACCAGCATTTTAGCTAAAAGGATTCAGGCCTCATTGGATACAATAATACACTCGGATCAAACAGGTTTCATGAAAGGAAGGTCTTCAAATGCTAACATAAGGAAAGTCTTTTTAATAATCTCAGACCAGTGGTATAATGACAAATATAATAAAAAAGTTAACAAAGAAGACAGTTCAATAGTATCACTGGATGCAAGTAAAGCTTTTGACTCCGTTACATGAGACCACCTTGTTACCTCTCTTATAAAATTTGGATATTCAGGCAATAGTCTTAACTTAATTAAGAAACTTTACAGTGAGTCTAGGGCAGCGATAATTATCAACGGTAACAAAACACCCTACTTCCCCCTCTTAAGAGGGACAAGACAGGGATGTCCTTTGTCGCCCTTAATTTTTAATATTGCATTGGAACCTTTATTGATTGCTTTGAGAAATAATATACAGGGGATTGAGTTAGGTGGCAAGAGAATACAGTTGGCGGTCTATGCAGATGATCTATTGGTATTTTCTAGAAATTCAAAGAAAAACTTTAATAAAATGTGCCAGATTATAGAAAACTATGGCTCTTTTTCAGGGTATCATATTAATCAGTCTAAATCTGAAGTACTATGGCTTCAAAAAAATCAAGAATCAGAAACTAAAATATTTAAAGAAGTAACTAAATATATGACATATTTGGGGGTTAAAATATCCAGCGATCCTTCAGAATGGTACGCTTTGAACATTGGTAATGGCATTAGACAATTTTGTGAAACCCTCAAAAGATGGACCTCTCTTCCACTTTCTCTGGTAAAATAAACTTACTTAAGATGATAGCACTCCCAAGGTTACTGTACCTTTTTCAGAATATTCCTTTCTTAATCAAGAAACAGGAGATTAAGACATCTAATCAGGCAATTAAGGAATACTTATGGACGAATAATAGGCCTAGACTTAGCCATCAAAAATTAATACTCAAAAAAGAATATCTGGGCCTCCCTAACTTAATAATATATAACCTGGTGGCAGTGACAAAGATTGCTCTTGATTGGCTCCTAGAGAGTAATCATTTTACTTTACCAGAGATAGAAAATGGATTGATAAAACCACATTGATATCAACATAACACGCTTCTTTAGCAAATGGGAGAATTGGATTAAAACTAGGGAGATTGAAGAACAAAAGAAAATAATTGGAAACTTCAAAAATACAACCTATATGGAAAATTGTAGAATGAGAGGGGAATGGCTTTTTGAAGAGCCCGACTAAGATTAGAATACAGAGGGGGGGGGGGGGGGGAGAGAGGAGAGAGAGAAGTTTCTTTTTTTTTTTTTTTTTTTTTTTTTTTAAGACTTAGATATTTTTATGTGGTTTAAGATGTTATAACTTCAAACTGAATATCTCTTACATAGAACCTAGGGGGGAAAGGTATCAATATAGATAGAAAGATTCTTTGTGTTGTTTCTGTGAAAAGGGGAAAGGACAGGAGGTTTGTTAGTTTTTCCTTTTGCTTTCTTTATTTATGATAATAGAAAGGGGAAAAAGGAATACCTTCCTATATCATTATGATTGTTATGTTTTATGGACAGGTATCCTCCCTATAAGATTTAATTTTCTTTGTTTGTGGCCAAGATATGGCAAATATATACTGCATTATATATTAGTTGAAACAGAAAGTAAAGATTATGAAAATGTTATACTATGATCTTGTTAAATCTGAAAAGATTGATTGTTCAGAATTGTAATTGATGTATAAAACTAATAAACCTTTTGAAAAAAAAAAAATACATAACAAGATAATGCTCCAACCCCCCCCCCCCCCCCAAAGATTTTGTGTGATTTCTCTCCACACTGGGGAGTTTTTGAGCATCAGGCCCTAAGAGAAAAAGGAAGGATAAGGTGTTTAACGGAATGTAATAAACATAAAAATGGTTTTAAATATAAAATGATCTTCGGTAATTTAAAAAATATGTGGAAATATTATAGGGATAGTAACAAAATTGTCTTTTATCCTCATCCCCTTTTTTTAAAGAAGAAATGTTGGAGGAGTATTAGGTCAAATGGTAGAGGCGCTCGCTTCGCATGCAAATGTTAGCCGAATTGATGTCTGCATCTTCAAACTTTTAAAATCGTAAAGAGCAAGAATGGTTTAGATAACAAAATTATTGACAGATCACACTAAATTTCATCTGGAGTTATATTTTCTACACATTAGAAAAAGATTAGTGGAGCCAGCAGGTTATACAACCAGTTTCTGTAGTGTAGTGGTTATCACGTTCGCCTAACACGCGAAAGGTCCCCGGTTCGAAACCGGGCAGAAACATCCTTTTGGACCGGTGAAAGTTCCTTCTTCCATTACGGCATAGTTTGGAAACTTCTGCATATCCTGTGTTGTTTACATCGAACCACTAGCAGCTATACCACTCGTAGTGAAAGAGTGGATGCACTTTTTCAATCAGTTTCTGTAGTGTAGTGGTTATCACGTTCGCCTCACACGCGAAAGGTCCCCGGTTCGAAACCGGGCAGAAACAAATTTTTTTCTCATTTGAAATCAGAGAGTGTTCTAATTTGTTCTTTAACTGTAATTCTGATAGCTATTCATACAATGCTAACATAAATTCTTGGTATTATGGATGCGCAGATGTAAAGCTTGTGTTAATCTCTTCTGAACATCCCACTGATGGGGCTTTTGTGTGCCTCCCAGGATGTGTTGGGATGTCGGTTCGAAACTGGGCAGAAAAAATGCTGTTTTATACTTGGAATCAAAGAAAGTGTTAATTTTGCCCTTAGCTGTAATTTTGATGGCTTTGGACGTAAAAGTGGTAAATTTTGTCTATTTATTCCTGAGCTAATTTTAGGCTTTTCTCCCCGTTTAATCAGTATCTTTTTCTTTGGAAATCCGAGGTTTATCATTCTGCTGTTACTGTAATTTTGTAATGCTTAGAGGTATCTTGATAAAACTAAATGGTTTTCTAGAACAGCGTTAAGTAGTAAACAAGAGAGACATCTGAAGTCATGATTGATTTTTTTAAATGGTCTTTTTGATAAGTTATGGTTGTCCTTTGTCTCTCAATGATTTTAAGTGGATGAGTGAGCCTTTCTAAGATAAGAGCAAAATTATCTAAATCTCTCTACTCACTTTGTAGGGTTCTGGATGTAATGGAGAGGCATATACATAACAAGATAATGCTCCAAACCCCCCCCCCCCAAAGATTTTGTGTGATTTCTCTCCACACTGGGGAATTTTTGAGCATCAGGCCCTAAGAGAGAAAGGAAGGATAAGGTGTTTAACGGAATGTAATAAACATAAAAATGGTTTTAAATATAAAATGATCTTCGGTAATTTAAAAAATATGTGGAAATATTATAGGGATAGTAACAAAATTGTCTTTTATCCTCATCCCCTTTTTTTAAAGAAGAAATGTTAGAGGAGTATTAGGTCAAATGGTAGAGGCGCTCGCTTCGCATGCAAATGTTAGCCGAATTGATGTCTGCATCTTCAAACTTTTAAAATCGTAAAGAGCAAGAATGGTTTAGATAACAAAATTATTGACAGATCACACTAAAGTTCATCTGGAGTTATATTTTCTACACATAAGAAAAAGATTAGCGGAGCCAGCAAGTTATACAACCAGTTTCTGTAGTGTAGTGGTTATCACGTTCGCCTAACACGCGAAAGGTCCCCGGTTCGAAACCGGGCAGAAACATCCTTTTGGACCGGTGAAAGTTCCTTCTTCCATTACGGCATAGTTTGGAAACTTCTGCATATCCTGTGTTGTTTACATCGAACCACTAGCAGCTATACCACTCGTAGTGAAAGAGTGGATGCACTTTTTCAATCAGTTTCTGTAGTGTAGTGGTTATCACGTTCGCCTCACACGCGAAAGGTCCCCGGTTCGAAACCGGGCAGAAACAAATTTTTTTCTCATTTGAAATCAGAGAGTGTTCTAATTTGTTCTTTAACTGTAATTCTGATAGCTATTCATACAATGCTAACATAAATTCTTGGTATTATGGATGCGCAGATGTAAAGCTTGTGTTAATCTCTTCTGAACATCCCACTGATGGGGCTTTTGTGTGCCTCCCAGGATGTGTTGGGATGTCGGTTCGAAACTGGGCAGAAAAAATGCTGTTTTATACTGGGAATCAAAGAAAGTGTTAATTTTGCCCTTAGCTGTAATTTTGATGGCTTTGGACGTAAAAGTGGTAAATTTTGTCTATTTATTCCTGAGCTAATTTTAGGCTTTTCTCCCCGTTTAATCAGTATCTTTTTCTTTGGAAATCCGAGGTTTATCATTCTGCTGTTACTGTAATTTTGTAATGCTTAGAGGTATCTTGATAAAACTAAATGGTTTTCTAGAACAGCGTTAAGTAGTAAACAAGAGAGACATCTGAAGTCATGATTGATTTTTTTAAATGGTCTTTTTGATAAGTTATGGTTGTCCTTTGTCTCTCAATGATTTTAAGTGGATGAGTGAGCCTTTCTAAGATAAGAGCAAAATTATCTAAATCTCTCTACTCACTTTGTAGGGTTCTGGATGTAATGGAGAGGCATATACATAACAAGATAATGCTCCAAACCCCCCCCCCCCAAAGATTTTGTGTGATTTCTCTCCACACTGGGGAATTTTTGAGCATCAGGCCCTAAGAGAGAAAGGAAGGATAAGGTGTTTAACGGAATGTAATAAACATAAAAATGGTTTTAAATATAAAATGATCTTCGGTAATTTAAAAAATATGTGGAAATATTATAGGGATAGTAACAAAATTGTCTTTTATCCTCATCCCCTTTTTTTAAAGAAGAAATGTTGGAGGAGTATTAGGTCAAATGGTAGAGGCGCTCGCTTCGCATGCAAATGTTAGCCGAATTGATGTCTGCATCTTCAAACTTTTAAAATCGTAAAGAGCAAGAATGGTTTAGATAACAAAATTATTGACAGATCACACTAAAGTTCATCTGGAGTTATATTTTCTACACATAAGAAAAAGATTAGCGGAGCCAGCAAGTTATACAACCAGTTTCTGTAGTGTAGTGGTTATCACGTTCGCCTAACACGCGAAAGGTCCCCGGTTCGAAACCGGGCAGAAACATCCTTTTGGACCGGTGAAAGTTCCTTCTTCCATTACGGCATAGTTTGGAAACTTCTGCATATCCTGTGTTGTTTACATCGAACCACTAGCAGCTATACCACTCGTAGTAAAAGAGTGGACGCACTTTTTCAATCAGTTTCTGTAGTGTAGTGGTTATCACGTTCGCCTCACACGTGAAAGGTCCCCGGTTCGAAACGGGCAGAAACAAAAAAAATTCTCATTTGAAATCAGAGAATGTTCTAATTTGTTCTTTAACTGTAATTCTGATAGCTATTCATACAATGCTAACATAAATTCTTGGTATTTATGGATGCGCAGATGTAAAGCTTGTGTTAATCTCTTCTGAACATCCCACTGATGGGGCTTTTGTGTGCCTCCCAGGATGTGTTGGGATGTCGGTTCGAAACTGGGCAGAAAAAATGCTGTTTTATACTGGGAATCAAAGAAAGTGTTAATTTTGCCCTTAACTGTAATTTTGATGGCTTTGGACGTAAAAGTGGTACATTTTGTCTATTTATTCCTGAGCTAATTTTAGGCTTTTCTCCCCGTTTAATCAGTATCTTTTTCTTTGGAAATCTGAGGTTTATCATTCTGCTTTTACTGTAATTGTGTAATACTTAGAGATATCTTGATAAAACTAAATGGCTTTCTAGAACAGCGTTAAGTAGTAAACAAGAGAAACATCTGAAGTCATGATTGATCTTTTTAAATGGTCTTTTTGATAAGTTATGGTTGTCCTTTGTCTCTCGATAATTTTAGGCCCTAAGAGAGAAAGGAAGGATAAGGTGTTTAACGGAATGTAATAATCCTAAAAACGGTTTTTAATATAAAATGATCTTCGGTAATTTAAAATATTAATCAAGAACCGTAAGTTTTATTTTGTGGAAATATTATAGGAACAGTAACAAAATTGTCGCTTTTATTGTCATCCAGAGTATCCTTATATACGTGTTAACTGCTTTATTGAAGAGTGGGTATTGATTTTTCTTTTTTAAATGGTCTTTTTAAAAAGTTATGGTTGTCCTTTGTCTCCCAATAATTTTAAGTGGATGAGTGAGCCTTTCTAAGATAAGAGCAAAATTATCTAAATCTCTCTACTCACTTTGTAGGGTTCTGGATGTAAAGGAGAGGCATATACATAACAAGATAATGCTCCAAACCCCCCCCCCCAAAGATTTTGTGTGATTTCTCTCCACACTGGGGAGTTTTTGAGCATCAGGCCCTAAGAGAAAAGAGAAGGATAAGGTGTTTAACGGAATGTAATAAACACAAAAATGGTTTTAAATATAAAATGATCTTCGGTAATTTAAAAAATATGTGGAAATATTATAGGGATAGTAACAAAATTGTCTTTTATCCTCATCCCCTTTTTTTAAAGAAGAAATGTTGGAGGAGTATTAGGTCAAATGGTAGAGGCGCTCGCTTCGCATGCAAATGTTAGCCGAATTGATGTCTGCATCTTCAAACTTTTAAAATCGTAAAGAGCAAGAATGGTTTAGATAACAAAATTATTGACAGATCACACTAAAGTTCATCTGGAGTTATATTTTCTACACATAAGAAAAAGATTAGCGGAGCCAGCAGGTTATACAACCAGTTTCTGTAGTGTAGTGGTTATCACTTTCGCCTAACAGGTGAAAGGTCCCCGGTTCGAAACCGGGCAGTAACATCCTTTTGGACCGGTGAAAGTTCCTTCTTCCATTATGGCATAGTTTGGAAACTTCTGCATATCCTGTGTTGTTTACATCGAACCACTAGCAGCTATACCACTCGTAGTAAAAGAGTGGACGCACTTTTTCAATCAGTTTCTGTAGTGTAGTGGTTATCACGTTCGCCTCACACGCGAAAGGTCCCCGGTTCGAAACGGGCAGAAACAAAAAAAATTCTCATTTGAAATCAGAGAATATTCTAATTTGTTCTTTAACTGTAATTCTGATAGCTATTCATACAATGCTAACATAAATTCTTGGTATTTATGGATGCTCAGATGTAAAGCTTGTGTTAATCTCTTCTGAACATCCCACTGATGGGGCTTTTGTGTGCCTCCCAGGATGTGTTGGGATGTCGGTTCGAAACTGGGCAGAAAAAATGCTGTTTTATACTGGGAATCAAAGAAAGTGTTAATTTTGCCCTTAACTGTGATTTTGATGGCTTTGGACGTAAAAGTGGTAAATTTTGTCTATTTATTCCTGAGCTAATTTTAGGCTTTTCTCCCCGTTTAATCAGTATCTTTTTCTTTGGAAATTTGAGGTTTATCATTCTGCTTTTACTGTAATTGTGTAATACTTAGAGATATCTTGATAAAACTAAATGGCTTTCTAGAACAGCGTTAAGTAGTAAACAAGAGAAACATCTGAAGTCATGATTGATCTTTTTAAATGGTCTTTTTGATAAGTTATGGTTGTCCTTTGTCTCTCGATGATTTTAGGCCCTAAGAGAGAAAGGAAGGATAAGGTGTTTAACGGAATGTAATAATCCTAAAAACGGTTTTTAATATAAAATGATCTTCGGTAATTTAAAATATTAATCAAGAACCGTAAGTTTTATTTTGTGGAAATATTATAGGAACAGTAACAAAATTGTCGCTTTTATCCTCATCCAGAGTATCCTTATATACATGTTAACTGCTTTATTGAAGAGTGGGTATTGATTTCTCCAACATAGGTGTGTCCGGTCCACGGCGTCATCCTTACTTGTGGGATATTCTCTTCCCCAACAGGAAATGGCAAAGAGCCCAGCAAAGCTGGTCACATGATCCCTCCTAGGCTCCGCCTACCCCAGTCATTCTCTTTGCCGTTGTACAGGCAACATCTCCACGGAGATGGCTTAGAGTTTTTTAGTGTTTAACTGTAGTTTTTATTATTCAATCAAGAGTTTGTTATTTTGAAATAGTGCTGGTATGTACTATTTACTCAGAAACAGAAAAGAGATGAAGATTTCTGTTTGTATGAGGAAAATGATTTTAGCACCGTCACTAAAATCCATGGCTGTTCCACACAGGACTGTTGAGAGCAATTAACTTCAGTTGGGGGAACAGTGAGCAGTCTCTTGCTGCTTGAGGTATGACACATTCTAACAAGACGATGTAATGCTGGAAGCTGTCATTTTCCCTATGGGATCCGGTAAGCCATGTTTATTAAGATTGTAAATAAGGGCTTTACAAGGGCTTATTAAGACTGTAGACTTTATCTGGGCTAAATCGATTCATTTTTAACACATATTTAGCCTTGAGGAATCATTTAATCTGGGTATTTTGATATAATAATATCGGCAGGCACTGTTTTAGACACCTTATTCTTTAGGGGCTTTCCCAAATCATAGGCAGAGCCTCATTTTCGCGCCGGTGTTGCGCACTTGTTTTTGAGAGGCATGACATGCAGTCGCATGTGAGAGGAGCTCTGATACTTAGAAAAGGCTTTCTGAAGGCGTCATTTGGTATCGTATTCCCCTTTGGGCTTGGTTGGGTCTCAGCAAAGCAGATACCAGGGACTGTATAGGGGTTAAGGTTAAAAACGGCTCCGGTTCCGTTATTTTAAGGGTTAAAGCTTCCAAATTTGGTGTGCAATACTTTTAAGGCTTTAAGACACTGTGGTGAAAATTTGGTGAATTTTGAACAATTCCTTCATGTTTTTTCGCAATTGCAGTAATAAAGTGTGTTCAGTTTAAAATTTAAAGTGACAGTAACGGTTTTATTTTAAAACGTTTTTTGTACTTTGTTATCAAGTTTATGCCTGTTTAACATGTCTGAACTACCAGATAGACTGTGTTCTGAATGTGGGGAAGCCAGAATTCCTATTCATTTAAATAAATGTGATTTATGTGACAATGACAATGATGCCCAAGATGATTCCTCAAGTGAGGGGAGTAAGCATGGTACTGCATCATTCCCTCCTTCGTCTACACGAGTCTTGCCCACTCAGGAGGCCCCTAGTACATCTAGCGCGCCAATACTCCTTACTATGCAACAATTAACGGCTGTAATGGATAATTCTGTCAAAAACATTTTAGCCAAAATGAACACTTATCAGCGTAAGCGCGACTGCTCTGTTTTAGATACTGAAGAGCATGACGACGCTGAAAATAATGGTTCTGAAGGGCCCCTAACCCAGTCCGATGGGGCCAGGGAGGTTTTGTCTGAGGGAGAAATTACTGATTCAGGGAACATTTCTCAACAAGCTGAACCTGATGTGATTACGTTTAAATTTAAGTTGGAACATCTCCGCATTCTGCTTAAGGAGGTATTATCCACTCTGGATGATTGTGACAAGTTGGTCATCCCAGAGAAACTATGTAAAATGGACAAGTTCCTAGAGGTCCCGGGGCTCCCAGAAGCTTTTCCTATACCCAAGCGGGTGGCGGACATTGTTAATAAAGAATGGGAAAGGCCCGGTATTCCTTTCGTCCCTCCCCCCATATTTAAAAAATTGTTTCCTATGGTCGACCCCAGAAAGGACTTATGACAGACAGTCCCCAAGGTCGAGGGAGCGGTTTCCACTTTAAACAAACGCACCACTATACCCATAGAGGATAGTTGTGCTTTCAAAGATCCTATGGATAAAAAATTAGAAGGTTTACTTAAAAAGATGTTTGTTCAGCAGGGTTACCTTCTACAACCAATTTCATGCATTGTCCCTGTCGCTACAGCCGCATGTTTCTGGTTCGATGAGCTGATAAAGGCGGTCGATAGTGATTCTCCTCCTTATGAGGAGATTATGGACAGAATCAATGCTCTCAAATTGGCTAATTCTTTCACCCTAGACGCCACTTTGCAATTGGCTAGGTTAGCGGCTAAGAATTCTGGGTTTTGCTATTGTGGCGCGCAGAGCGCTTTGGTTGAAATCTTGGTCAGCTGATGCGTCTTCCAAGAACAAGCTACTTAACATTCCTTTCAAGGGGAAAACGCTGTTTGGCCCTGACTTGAAAGAGATTATCGCTGATATCACTGGGGGTAAGGGCCACGCCCTTCCTCAGGATCGGCCTTTCAAGGCAAAAAATAAACCTAATTTTCGTCCCTTTCGTAGAAACGGACCAGCCCAAAGTGCTACGTCCTCTAAGCAAGAGGGTAATACTTCTCAAGCCAAGCCAGCTTGGAGACCAATGCAAGGCTGGAACAAGGGAAAGCAGGCCAAGAAACCTGCCACTGCTACCAAGACAGCATGAAATGTTGGCCCCCGATCCGGGACCGGATCTGGTGGGGGGCAGACTCTCTCTCTTCGCTCAGGCTTGGGCAAGAGATGTTCTGGATCCTTGGGCGCTAGAAATAGTCTCCCAAGGTTATCTTCTGGAATTCAAGGGGCTTCCCCCAAGGGGGAGGTTCCACAGGTCTCAGTTGTCTTCAGACCACATAAAAAGACAGGCATTCTTACATTGTGTAGAAGACCTGTTAAAAATGGGAGTGATTCATCCTGTTCCATTAAGAGAACAAGGGATGGGGTTCTACTCCAATCTGTTCATAGTTCCCAAAAAAGAGGGAACGTTCAGACCAATCTTAGATCTCAAGATCTTAAACAAGTTTCTCAAGGTTCCATCGTTCAAGATGGAAACCATTCGAACTATTCTTCCTTCCATCCAGGAAGGTCAATTCATGACCACGGTGGATTTAAAGGATGCGTATCTACATATTCCTATCCACAAGGAACATCATCGGTTCCTATGGTTCGCATTCCTGGACAAGCATTACCAGTTCGTGGCGCTTCCTTTCGGATTAGCCACTGCTCCAAGGATTTTCACAAAGGTACTAGGGTCCCTTCTAGCTGTGCTAAGACCAAGGGGCATTGCTGTAGTACCTTACTTGGACGACATTCTGATTCAAGCGTCGTCCCTTCCTCAAGCAAAGGCTCACACGGACATTGTCCTGGCCTTTCTCAGATCTCACGGATGGAAAGTGAACGTGGAAAAGAGTTCTCTATCTCCGTCAACAAGGGTTCCCTTCTTGGGAACAATAATAGACTCCTTAGAAATGAGGATTTTTCTGACAGAGGCCAGAAAAACAAAACTTCTAGACTCTTGTCGGATACTTCAGTCCGTTCCTCTTCCTTCCATAGCGCAGTGCATGGAAGTGATCGGTTTGATGGTAGCGGCAATGGACATAGTTCCTTTTGCGCGCATTCATCTAAGACCATTACAACTGTGCATGCTCAGTCAGTGGAATGGGGACTATACAGACTTGTCTCCGAAGATACAAGTAAATCAGAGGACCAGAGACTCACTCCGTTGGTGGCTGTCCCTGGACAACCTGTCACAAGGGATGACATTCCGCAGACCAGAGTGGGTCATCGTCACGACCGGCGCCAGTCTGATGGGATGGGGCGCGGTCTGGGGATCCCTGAAAGCTCAGGGTCTTTGGTCTCGGGAAGAATCTCTTCTACCGATAAATATTCTGGAACTGAGAGCGATATTCAACGCTCTCAAGGCTTGGCCTCAGCTAGCGAGGGCCAAGTTCATACGGTTTCAATCAGACAACATGACAACTGTTGCGTACATCAACCATCAGGGGGGAACAAGGAGTTCCCTAGCGATGGAAGAAGTGACCAAAATCATTCTATGGGCGGAGTCTCACTCCTGCCACCTGTCTGCTATCCACATCCCAGGAGTGGAAAATTGGGAAGCGGATTTTCTGAGTCGTCAGACATTGCATCCGGGGGAGTGGGAACTCCATCCGGAAATCTTTGCCCAAGTCACTCAGCTGTGGGGCATTCCAGACATGGATCTGATGGCCTCTCGTCAGAACTTCAAAGTTCCTTGCTACGGGTCCAGATCCAGGGATCCCAAGGCGGCTCTAGTGGATGCACTAGTAGCACCTTGGACCTTCAAACTAGCTTATGTGTTCCCGCCGTTTCCTCTCATCCCCAGGCTGGTAGCCAGGATCAATCAGGAGAGGGCGTCGGTGATCTTGATAGCTCCTGCGTGGCCACGCAGGACTTGGTATGCAGATCTGGTGAATATGTCATCGGCTCCACCTTGGAAGCTACCTTTGAGACGAGACCTTCTTGTTCAGGGTCCGTTCGAACATCCGAATCTGGTTTCACTCCAGCTGACTGCTTGGAGATTGAACGCTTGATCTTATCGAAGCGAGGGTTCTCAGATTCTGTTATCGATACTCTTGTTCAGGCCAGAAAGCCTGTAACTAGAAAGATTTACCACAAAATTTGGAAAAAATATATCTGTTGGTGTGAATCTAAAGGATTCCCTTGGGACAAGGTTAAGATTCCTAAGATTCTATCCTTCCTTCAAGAAGGATTGGAAAAAGGATTATCTGCAAGTGCCCTGAAGGGACAGATTTCTGCCTTGTCTGTGTTACTTCACAAAAAGCTGGCAGCTGTGCCAGATGTTCAAGCCTTTGTTCAGGCTCTGGTTAGAATTAAGCCTGTTTACAAACCTTTGACTCCTCCTTGGAGTCTCAATTTAGTTCTTTCAGTTCTTCAGGGGGTTCCGTTTGAACCCTTACATTCCGTTGATATTAAGTTATTATCTTGGAAAGTTTTGTTTTTAGTTGCAATTTCTTCTGCTAGAAGAGTTTCAGAATTATCTGCTCTGCAGTGTTCTCCTCCTTATCTGGTGTTCCATGCAGATAAGGTGGTTTTACGTACTAAACCTGGTTTTCTTCCAAAAGTTGTTTCTAACAAAAACATTAACCAGGAGATTATCGTACCTTCTCTGTGTCCGAAACCAGTTTCAAAGAAGGAACGTTTGTTGCACAATTTGGATGTTGTTCGCGCTCTAAAATTCTATTTAGATGCTACAAAGGATTTTAGACAAACATCTTCCTTGTTTGTTGTTTATTCCGGTAAAAGGAGAGGTCAAAAAGCAACTTCTACCTCTCTCTCTTTTTGGATTAAAAGCATCATCAGATTGGCTTACGAGACTGCCGGACGGCAGCCTCCCGAAAGAATCACAGCTCATTCCACTAGGGCTGTGGCTTCCACATGGGCCTTCAAGAACGAGGCTTCTGTTGATCAGATATGTAGGGCAGCGACTTGGTCTTCACTGCACACCGTGGTGCCTTCCATTTAGGTGACCTGATTTGCTCCCTCCCTTCATCCGTGTCCTAAAGCTTTGGTATTGGTTCCCACAAGTAAGGATGACGCCGTGGACCGGACACACCTATGTTGGAGAAAACAGAATTTATGTTTACCTGATAAATTACTTTCTCCAACGGTGTGTCCGGTCCACGGCCCGCCCTGGTTTTTTTAATCAGGTCTGATAATTTATTTTCTTTAACTACAGTCACCACGGTACCATATGGTTTCTCCTATGCAAATATTCCTCCTTAACGTCGGTCGAATGACTGGGGTAGGCGGAGCCTAGGAGGGATCATGTGACCAGCTTTGCTGGGCTCTTTGCCATTTCCTGTTGGGGAAGAGAATATCCCACAAGTAAGGATGACGCCGTGGACCGGACACACCGTTGGAGAAAGTAATTTATCAGGTAAACATAAATTCTGTTTTTTCTTTTTTAAATGGTCTTTTTAAAAAGTTATGGTTGTCCTTTGTCTCCCAATGATTTCAAGTGGATGAGTGATCCTTTCTAAGATAAGAGCAAAATTATCTAAATCTCTCTACTCACTTTGTAGGGTTCTGGATGTAAAGGAGAGGCATATACATAACAAGATAATGCTCCAAACCCCCCCCCCCAAAGATTTTGTGTGATTTCTCTCCACACTGGGGAGTTTTTGAGCATCAGGCCCTAAGAGAAAAAGGAAGGATAAGGTGTTTAACGGAATGTAATAAACATAAAAATGGTTTTAAATATAAAATGATCTTCGGTAATTTAAAAAATATGTGGAAATATTATAGGGATAGTAACAAAATTGTCTTTTATCCTCATCCCCTTTTTTTAAAGAAGAAATGTTGGAGGATTATTAGGTCAAATGGTAGAGGCGCTCGCTTCGCATGCAAATGTTAGCCGAATTGATGTCTGCATCTTCAAACTTTTAAAATCGTAAAGAGCAAGAATGGTTTAGATAACAAAATTATTGACAGATCACACTAAAGTTCATCTGGAGTTATATTTTCTACACATAAGAAAAAGATTAGCGGAGCCAGCAGGATATACAACTAGTTTCTGTAGTGTAGTGGTTATCACGTTCGCCTAACACGCGAAAGGTCCCCGGTTCGAAACCGGGCAGAAACATCCTTTTGGACCGGTGAAAGTTCCTTCTTCCATTATGGCATAGTTTGGAAACTTCTGCATATCCTGTGTTGTTTACATCGAACCACTAGCAGCTATACCACTCGTAGTAAAAGAGTGGACGCATTTTTTCAATCAGTTTCTGTAGTGTAGTGGTTATCATGTTCGCCTCACACGTGAAAGGTCCCCGGTTCGAAACGGGCAGAAACAAAAAAAATTCTCATTTGAAATCAGAGAATGTTCTAATTTGTTCTTTAACTGTAATTCTGAAAGCTATTCATACAATGCTAACATAAATTCTTGTTATTTATGGATGCGCAGATGTAAAGCTTGTGTTAATCTCTTCTGAACATCCCACTGATGGGGCTTTTGTGTGCCTCCCAGGATGTGTTGGGATGTCGGTTCGCAACTGGGCAGAAAAAATGCTGTTTTATACTGGGAATCAAAGAAAGTGTTAATTTTGCCCTTAGCTGTAATTTTGATGGCTTTGGACGTAAAAGTGGTAAATTTTGTCTATTTATTCCTGAGCTAATTTTAGGCTTTTCTCCCCATTTAATCAGTATCTTTTTCTTTGGAAATCCGAGGTTTATCATTCTGCTGTTACTGTAATTTTGTAATGCTTAGAGGTATCTTGATAAAACTAAATGGTTTTCTAGAACAGCGTTAAGTAGTAAACAAGAGAGACATCTGAAGTCATGATTGATTTTTTTAAATGGTCTTTTTGATAAGTTATGGTTGTCCTTTGTCTCTCAATGATTTTAAGTGGATGAGTGAGCCTTTCTAAGATAAGAGCAAAATTATCTAAATCTCTCTACTCACTTTGTAGGGTTCTGGATGTAATGGAGAGGCATATACATAACAAGATAATGCTCCAAACCCCCCCCCCCCCCCAAAGATTTTGTGTGATTTCTCTCCACACTGGGGAATTTTTGAGCATCAGGCCCTAAGAGAGAAAGGAAGGATAAGGTGTTTAACGGAATGTAATAAACAAAAATGGTTTTAAATATAAAATGATCTTCGGTAATTTAAAAAATATGTGGAAATATTATAGGGATAGTAACAAAATTGTCTTTTGTCCTCATCCCCTTTTTTTAAAGAAGAAATGTTGGAGGAGTATTAGGTCAAATGGTAGAGGCGCTCGCTTCGCATGCAAATGTTAGCCGAATTGATGTCTGCATCTTCAAACTTTTAAAATCGTAAAGAGCAAGAATGGTTTAGATAACAAAATTATTGACAGATCACACTAAAGTTCATCTGGAGTTATATTTTCTACACATTAGAAAAAGATTAGCGGAGCCAGCAGGATATACAACCAGTTTCTGTAGTGTAGTGGTTATCACGTTCGCCTAACACGCGAAAGGTCCCCGGTTCGAAGTGGATGAGTGATCCTTTCTAAGATAAGAGCAAAATTATCTAAATCTCTCTACTCACTTTGTAGGGTTCTGCATGTAAAGGAGAGGCATATACATAACAAGATAATGCTCCAAACCCCCCCCCCCAAAAGATTTTGTGTGATTTCTCTCCACACTGGGGAGTTTTTGAGCATCAGGCCCTAAGAGAAAAAGGAAGGATAAGGTGTTTAACGGAATGTAATAAACATAAAAATAGTTTTAAATATAAAATGATCTTCGGTAATTTAAAAAATATGTGGAAATATTATAGGGATAGTAACAAAATTGTCTTTTATCCTCATCCCCTTTTTTTAAAGAAGAAATGTTGGAGGAGTATTAGGTCAAATGGTAGAGGCGCTCGCTTCGCATGCAAATGTTAGCCGAATTGATGTCTGCATCTTCAAACTTTTAAAATCGTAAAGAGCAAGAATGGTTTAGATAACAAAATTATTGACAGATCACACTAAAGTTCATCTGGAGTTATATTTTCTACACATAAGAAAAAGATTAGCGGAGCCAGCAGTATATAAAACCGGTTTCTGTAGTGTAGTGGTTATCACGTTCGCCTAACACGTGAAAGGTCCCCGGTTCGAAACTGGGCAGTAACATCGTTTTGGACCGGTGAAAGTTCCTTCTTTCATTACGGCATAGTTTGGAAACTTCTGCATATCCTGTGTTGTTTACATCGAACCACTAGCAGCTATACCACTCGTAGTGAAAGAGTGGACGCACTTTTTCAATCAGTTTCTGTAGTGTAGTGGTTATCACGTTCGCCTCACACGCGAAAGGTCCCGGTTCGAAACCGGGCAGAAACAAATTTTTTTCTCATTTGAAATCACAGAGTGTTCTAATTTGTTCTTTAACTGTAATTCTGATAGCTATTCATACAATGCTAACATAAATTCTTGGTATTATGGATGCGCAGATGTAAAGCTTGTGTTAATCTCTTCTGAACATCCCACTGATGGGGCTTTTGTGTGCCTCCCAGGATGTGTTGGGATGTCGGTTCGAAACTGGGCAGAAAAAATGCTGTTTTATACTGGGAATCAAAGAAAGTGTTAATTTTGCCCTTAGCTGTAATTTTGATGGCTTTGGACGTAAAAGTGGTAAATTTTGTCTATTTATTCCTGAGCTAATTTTAGGCTTTTCTCCCCATTTAATCAGTATCTTTTTCTTTGGAAATCCGAGGTTTATCATTCTGCTGTTACTGTAATTTTGTAATGCTTAGAGGTATCTTGATAAAACTAAATGGTTTTCTAGAACAGCGTTAAGTAGTAAACAAGAGAGACATCTGAAGTCATGATTGATTTTTTTAAATGGTCTTTTTGATAAGTTATGGTTGTCCTTTGTCTCTCAATGATTTTAAGTGGATGAGTGAGCCTTTCTAAGATAAGAGCAAAATTATCTAAATCTCTCTACTCACTTTGTAGGGTTCTGGATGTAATGGAGAGGCATATACATAACAAGATAATGCTCCAAACCCCCCCCCCAAAGATTTTGTGTGATTTCTCTCCACACTGGGGAATTTTTGAGCATCAGGCCCTAAGAGAGAAAGGAAGGATAAGGTGTTTAACGGAATGTAATAAACATAAAAATGGTTTTAAATATAAAATGATCTTCGGTAATTTAAAAAATATGTGGAAATATTATAGGGATAGTAACAAAATTGTCTTTTATCCTCATCCCCTTTTTTTAAAGAAGAAATGTTGGAGGAGTATTAGGTCAAATGGTAGAGGCGCTCGCTTCGCATGCAAATGTTAGCCGAATTGATGTCTGCATCTTCAAACTTTTAAAATCGTAAAGAGCAAGAATGGTTTAGATAACAAAATTATTGACAGATCACACTAAAGTTCATCTGGAGTTATATTTTCTACACATTAGAAAAAGATTAGCGGAGCCAGCAGGATATACAACCAGTTTCTGTAGTGTAGTGGTTATCACGTTCGCCTAACACGCGAAAGGTCCCCGGTTCGAAGTGGATGAGTGATCCTTTCTAAGATAAGAGCAAAATTATCTAAATCTCTCTACTCACTTTGTAGGGTTCTGGATGTAAAGGAGAGGCATATACATAACAAGATAATGCTCCAAACCACCCCCCCCCCCCCCCAAAGATTTTGTGTGATTTCTTTCCACACTGGGGAGTTTTTGAGCATCAGGCCCTAAGAGAAAAAGGAAGGATAAGGTGTTTAACGGAATGTAATAAACATAAAAATGGTTTTAAATATAAAATGATCTTCGGTAATTTAAAAAATATGTGGAAATATTATAGGGATAGTAACAAAATTGTCTTTTATCCTCATCCCCTTTTTTTAAAGAAGAAATGTTGGAGGAGTATTAGGTCAAATGGTAGAGGCGCTCGCTTCGCATGCAAATGTTAGCCGAATTGATGTCTGCATCTTCAAACTTTTAAAATCGTAAAGAGCAAGAATGGTTTAGATAACAAAATTATTGACAGATCACACTAAAGTTCATCTGGAGTTATATTTTCTACACATAAGAAAAAGATTAGCGGAGCCAGCAGTATATAAAACCAGTTTCTGTAGTGTAGTGGTTATCACGTTCGCCTAACACGCGAAAGGTCCCCGGTTCGAAACCGGGCAGAAACATCCTTTTGGACCGGTGAAAGTTCCTTCTTCCATTACGGCATAGTTTGGAAACTTCTGCATATCCTGTGTTGTTTATATCGAACCACTAGCAGCTATACCACTCGTAGTAAAAGAGTGGATGCACTTTTTCAATCAGTTTCTGTAGTGTAGTGGTTATCACGTTCGCCTCACACGCGAAAGGTCCCCGGTTCGAAACGGGCAGAAACAAAAAAAATTCTCATTTGAAATCAGAGAATGTTCTAATTTGTTCTTTAACTGTAATTCTGATAGCTATTCATACAATGCTAACATAAATTCTTGGTATTTATGGATGCGCAGATGTAAAGCTTGTGTTAATCTCTTCTGAACATCCCACTGATGGGGCTTTTGTGTGCCTCCCAGGATGTGTTGGGATGTCGGTTCGAAACTGGGCAGAAAAAATGCTGTTTTATACTGGGAATCAAAAAAAGTGTTAATTTTGCCCTTAACTGTAATTTTGATGGCTTTGGACGTAAAAGTGGTAAATTTTGTCTATTTATTTGGAAATCTGAGGTTTATCATTCTGCTTTTACTGTAATTGTGTAATACTTAGAGATATCTTGATAAAACTAAATGGCTTTCTAGAACAGGATATACAGCCAGCAGGATATACAACCAGTTTCTGTAGTGTAGTGGTTATCACGTTCGCCTAACACGCGAAAGGTCCCCGGTTCGAAACCGGGCAGAAACATCCTTTTGGACCGGTGAAAGTTCCTTCTTCCATTACGGCATAGTTTGGAAACTTCTGCATATCCTGTGTTGTTTACATCAAACCACTAGCAGCTATACCACTCGTAGTAAAAGAGTGGACGCACTTTTTCAATCAGTTTCTGTAGTGTAGTGGTTATCACGTTCGCCTCACACGCGAAAGGTCCCCTGTTCGAAACGGGCAGAAACAAAAAAAATTCTCATTTGAAATCAGAGAATGTTCTAATTTGTTCTTTAACTGTAATTCTGATAGCTATTCATACAATGCTAACATAAATTCTTGGTATTTATGGATGCGCAGATGTAAAGCTTGTGTTAATCTCTTCTGAACATCCCACTGATGGGGCTTTTGTGTGCCTCCCAGGATGTGTTGGGATGTCGGTTCAAAACTGGGCAGAAAAAATGCTGTTTTATACTGGGAATCAAAAAAAGTGTTAATTTTGCCCTTAACTGTAATTTTGATGGCTTTGGACGTAAAAGTGGTAAATTTTGTCTATTTATTCCTGAGCTAATTTTAGGCTTTTCTCCCCGTTTAATCAGTATCTTTTTCTTTGGAAATCTGAGGTTTATCATTCTGCTTTTACTGTAATTGTGTAATACTTAGAGATATCTTGATAAAACTAAATGGCTTTCTAGAACAGCGTTAAGTAGTAAACAAGAGAAACATCTGAAGTCATGATTGATCTTTTTAAATGGTCTTTTTGATAAGTTATGGTTGTCCTTTGTCTCTCGATGATTTTAGGCCCTAAGAGAGAAAGGAAGGATAAGGTGTTTAACGGAATGTAATAATCCTAAAAAACGGTTTTTAATATAAAATGATCTTCGGTAATTTAAAATATTAATCAAGAACCGTAAGTTTTATTTTGTGGAAATATTATAGGAACAGTAACAAAATTGTCGCTTTTATCCTCATCCAGAGTATCCTTATATACGTGTTAACTGCTTTATTGAAGAGTGGGTATTGATTTTTCTTTTTTAAATGGTCTTTTTAAAAAGTTATGGTTGTCCTTTGTCTCCCAATGATTTTAAGTGGATGAGTGATCCTTTCTAAGATAAGAGCAAAATTATCTAAATCTCTCTACTCACTTTGTAGGGTTCTGGATGTAAAGGAGAGGCATATACATAACAAGATAATGCTCCAAACCCCCCCCCCCCAAAGATTTTGTGTGATTTCTCTCCACACTGAGGAGTTTTTGAGCATCAGGTCCTAAGAGAAAAAGGAAGGATAAGGTGTTTAACGGAATGTAATAAACATAAAAATGGTTTTAAATATAAAATGATCTTCGGTAATTTAAAAAATATGTGGAAATATTATAGGGATAGTAACAAAATTGTCTTTTATCCTCATCCCCTTTTTTTAAAGAAGAAATGTTGGAGGAGTATTAGGTCAAATGGTAGAGGCGCTCGCTTCGCATGCAAATGTTAGCTGAATTGATTTCTGCATCTTCAAACTTTTAAAATCGTAAAGAGCAAGAATGGTTTAGATAACAAAATTATTGACAGATCACACTAAAGTTCATCTGGAGTTATATTTTCTACACATTAGAAAAAGATTAGCGGAGCCAGCAGGATATACAACCGGTTTCTGTAGTGTAGTGGTTATCACGTTCGCCTAACACGCGAAAGGTCCCCGGTTCGAAACTGGGCAGTAACATCGTTTTGGACCGGTGAAAGTTCCTTCTTCCATTACGGCATAGTTTGGAAACTTCTGCATATCCTGTGTTGTTTACATCGAACCACTAGCAGCTATACCACTCGTAGTGAAAGAGTGGACGCACTTTTTCAATCAGTTTCTGTAGTGTAGTGGTTATCACGTTCGCCTCACACGCGAAAGGTCCCCTGTTCGAAACCGGGCAGAAACAAATTTTTTTCTCATTTGAAATCACAGAGTGTTCTAATTTGTTCTTTAACTGTAATTCTGATAGCTATTCATACAATGCTAACATAAATTCTTGGTATTATGGATGCGCAGATGTAAAGCTTGTGTTAATCTCTTCTGAACATCCCACTGATGGGGCTTTTGTGTGCCTCCCAGGATGTGTTGGGATGTCGGTTCGAAACTGGGCAGAAAAAATGCTGTTTTATACTGGGAATCAAAGAAAGTGTTAATTTTGCCCTTAGCTGTAATTTTGATGGCTTTGGACGTAAAAGTGGTAAATTTTGTCTATTTATTCCTGAGCTAATTTTAGGCTTTTCTCTCCATTTAATCAGTATCTTTTTCTTTGGAAATCCGAGGTTTATCATTCTGCTGTTACTGTAATTTTGTAATGCTTAGAGGTATCTTTATAAAACTAAATGGTTTTCTAGAACAGCGTTAAGTAGTAAACAAGAGAGACATCTGAAGTCATGATTGATTTTTTTAAATGGTCTTTTTGATAAGTTATGGTTGTCCTTTGTCTCTCAATGATTTTAAGTGGATGAGTGAGCCTTTCTAAGATAAGAGCAAAATTATCTAAATCTCTCTACTCACTTTGTAGGGTTCTGGATGTAATGGAGAGGCATATACATAACAAGATAATGCTCCAAACCCCCCCCCCCAAAGATTTTGTGTGATTTCTCTCCACACTGGGGAATTTTTGAGCATCAGGCCCTAAGAGAGAAAGGAAGGATAAGGTGTTTAACGGAATGTAATAAACATAAAAATGGTTTTAAATATAAAATGATCTTCGGTAATTTAAAAAAATATGTGGAAATATTATAGGGATAGTAACAAAATTGTCTTTTATCCTCATCCCCTTTTTTTAAAGAAGAAATGTTGGAGGAGTATTAGGTCAAATGGTAGAGGCGCTCGCTTCGCATGCAAATGTTAGCCGAATTGATGTCTGCATCTTCAAACTTTTAAAATCGTAAAGAGCAAGAATGGTTTAGATAACAAAATTATTGACAGATCACACTCAAGTTCATCTGGAGTTATATTTTCTACACATTAGAAAAAGATTAGCGGAGCCAGCAGCATATACAACCAGTTTCTGTAGTGTAGTGGTTATCACGTTCGCCTAACACGCGAAAGGTCCCCGGTTCGAAGTGGATGAGTGATCCTTTCTAAGATAAGAGCAAAATTATCTAAATCTCTCTACTCACTTTGTAGGGTTCTGGATGTAAAGGAGAGGCATATACATAACAAGATAATGCTCCAACCCCCCCCCCAAAGATTTTGTGTGATTTCTCTCCACACTGGGGAGTTTTTGAGCATCAGGCCCTAAGAGAAAAAGGAAGGATAAGGTGTTTAACGGAATGTAATAAACATACAAATGGTTTTAAATATAAAATGATCTTCGGTAATTTAAAAAATATGTGGAAATATTATAGGGATAGTAACAAAATTGTCTTTTATCCTCATCCCCTTTTTTTAAAGAAGAAATGTTGGAGGAGTATTAGGTCAAATGGTAGAGGCGCTCGCTTCGCATGCAAATGTTAGCCGAATTGATGTCTGCATCTTCAAACTTTTAAAATCGTAAAGAGCAAGAATGGTTTAGATAACAAAATTATTGACAGATCACACTAAAGTTCATCTGGAGTTATATTTTCTACACATTAGAAAAAGATTAGCGGAGCCAGCAGGATATACAACCAGTTTCTGTAGTGTAGTGGTTATCACGTTCGCCTAACACGCGAAAGGTCCCCGGTTCGAAGTGGATGAGTGATCCTTTCTAAGATAAGCGCAAAATTATCTAAATCTCTCTACTCACTTTGTAGGGTTCTGGATGTAAAGGAGAGGCATATACATAACAAGATAATGCTCCAAACCCCCCCCCCCCCAAAGATTTTGTGTGATTTCTCTCCACACTGGGGAGTTTCTGAGCATCAGGCCCTAAGAGAAAAAGGAAGGATAAGGTGTTTAACGGAATGTAATAAACATAAAAATGGTTTTAAATATAAAATGATCTTCGGTAATTTAAAAAATATGTGGAAATATTATAGGGATAGTAACAAAATTGTCTTTTATCCTCATCCCCTTTTTTTAAAGAAGAAATGTTGGAGGAGTATTAGGTCAAATGGTAGAGGCGCTCGCTTCGCATGCAAATGTTAGCCGAATTGATGTCTGCATCTTCAAACTTTTAAAATCGTAAAGAGCAAGAATGGTTTAGATAACAAAATTATTGACAGATCACACTAAAGTTCATCTGGAGTTATATTTTCTACACATAAGAAAAAGATTAGCGGAGCCAGCAGTATATAAAACCAGTTCCTGTAGTGTAGTGGTTATCACGTTCGCCTAACACGCGAAAGGTCCCTGGTTCGAAACCGGGCAGAAACATCCCTTTGGACCGGTGAAAGTTCCTTCTTCCATTACTGCATAGTTTGGAAACTTCTGCATATCCTGTGTTGTTTACATCGAACCACTAGCAGCTATACCACTCGTAGTAAAAGAGTGGATGCACTTTTTCAATCAGTTTCTGTAGTGTAGTGGTTATCACGTTCGCCTCACACGCGAAAGGTCCCCTGTTCGAAACGGGCAGAAACAAAAAAAATTCTCATTTGAAATCAGAGAATGTTCTAATTTGTTCTTTAACTGTAATTCTGATAGCTATTCATACAATGCTAACATAAATTCTTGGTATTTATGGATGCGCAGATGTAAAGCTTGTGTTAATCTCTTCTGAACATCCCACTGATGGGGCTTTTGTGTGCCTCCCAGGATGTGTTGGGATGTCGGTTCAAAACTGGGCAGAAAAAATGCTGTTTTATACTGGGAATCAAAAAAAGTGTTAATTTTGCTCTTAACTGTAATTTTGATGGCTTTGGACGTAAAAGTGGTAAATTTTGTCTATTTATTCCTGAGCTAATTTTAGGCTTTTCTCCCCGTTTAATCAGTATCTTTTTCTTTGGAAATCTGAGGTTTATCATTCTGCTTTTACTGTAATTGTGTAATACTTAGAGATATCTTGATAAAACTAAATGGCTTTCTAGAACAGCGTTAAGTAGTAAACAAGAGAAACATCTGAAGTCATGATTGATCTTTTTAAATGGTCTTTTTGATAAGTTATGGTTGTCCTTTGTCTCTCGATGATTTTAGGCCCTAAGAGAGAAAGGAAGGATAAGGTGTTTAACGGAATGTAATAATCCTAAAAAACGTTTTTTAATATAAAATGATCTTCAGTAATTTAAAATATTAATCAAGAACCGTAAGTTTTATTTTGTGGAAATATTATAGGAACAGTAACAAAATTGTCGCTTTTATCCTCATCCAGAGTATCCTTATATACGTGTTAACTGCTTTATTGAAGAGTGGGTATTGATTTTTCTTTTTTAAATGGTCTTTTTAAAAAGTTATGGTTGTCCTTTGTCTCCCAATGATTTTAAGTGGATGAGTGATCCTTTCTAAAATAAGAGCAAAATTATCTAAATCTCTCTACTCACTTTGTAGGGTTCTGGATGTAAAGGAGAGGCATATACATAACAAGATAATGCTCCAAACCCCCCCCCCCCCCAAAGATTTTGTGTGATTTCTCTCCACACTGAGGAGTTTTTGAGCATCAGGTCCTAAGAGAAAAAGGAAGGATAAGGTGTTTAACGGAATGTAATAAACATAAAAATGGTTTTAAATATAAAATGATCTTCGGTAATTTAAAAAATATGTGGAAATATTATAGGGATAGTAACAAAATTGTCTTTTATCCTCATCCCCTTTTTTTAAAGAAGAAATGTTGGAGGAGTATTAGGTCAAATGGTAGAGGCGCTCGCTTCGCATGCAAATGTTAGCTGAATTGATGTCTGCATCTTCAAACTTTTAAAATCGTAAAGAGCAAGAATGGTTTAGATAACAAAATTATTGACAGATCACACTAAAGTTCATCTGGAGTTATATTTTCTACACATTAGAAAAAGATTAGCGGAGCCAGCAGGATATACAACCAGTTTCTGTAGTGTAGTGGTTATCACGTTCGCCTAACATGCGAAAGGTCCCCGGTTCGAAACTGGGCAGTAACATTGTTTTGGACCGGTGAAAGTTCCTTCTTCCATTACGGCATAGTTTGGAAACTTCTGCATATCCTGTGTTGTTTACATCGAACCACTAGCAGCTATACCACTCGTAGTGAAAGAGTGGACGCACTTTTTCAATCAGTTTCTGTAGTGTAGTGGTTATCACGTTCGCCTCACACGCGAAAGGTCCCCGGTTCGAAACCGGGCAGAAACAAATTTTTTTTCTCATTTGAAATCACAGAGTGTTCTAATTTGTTCTTTAACTGTAATTCTGATAGCTATTCATACAATGCTAACATAAATTCTTGGTATTATGGATGCGCAGATGTAAAGCTTGTGTTAATCTCTTCTGAACATCCCACTGATGGGGCTTTTGTGTGCCTCCCAGGATGTGTTGGGATGTCGGTTCGAAACTGGGCAGAAAAAATGCTGTTTTATACTGGGAATCAAAGAAAGTGTTAATTTTGCCCTTAGCTGTAATTTTGATGGCTTTGGACGTAAAAGTGGTAAATTTTGGCTATTTATTCCTGAGCTAATTTTAGGCTTTTCTCCCCATTTAATCAGTATCTTTTTCTTTGGAAATCCGAGGTTTATCATTCTGCTGTTACTGTAATTTTGTAATGCTTAGAGGTATCTTGATAAAACTAAATGGTTTTCTAGAACAGCGTTAAGTAGTAAACAAGAGAGACATCTGAAGTCATGATTGATTTTTTTAAATGGTCTTTTTGATAAGTTATGGTTGTCCTTTGTCTCTCAATGATTTTAAGTGGATGAGTGAGCCTTTCTAAGATAAGAGCAAAATTATCTAAATCTCTCTACTCACTTTGTAGGGTTCTGGATGTAATGGAGAGGCATATACATAACAAGATAATGCCCCAAACCCCCCCCCCCAAAGATTTTGTGTGATTTCTCTCCACACTGGGGAATTTTTGAGCATCAGGCCCTAAGAGAGAAAGGAAGGATAAGGTGTTTAACGGAATGTAATAAACATAAAAATGGTTTTAAATATAAAATGATCTTCGGTAATTTAAAAAATATGTGGAAATATTATAGGGATAGTAACAAAATTGTCTTTTATCCTCATCCCCTTTTTTTAAAGAAGAAATGTTGGAGGAGTATTAGGTCAAATGGTAGAGGCGCTCGCTTCGCATGCAAATGTTAGCCGAATTGATGTCTGCATCTTCAAACTTTTAAAATCGTAAAGAGCAAGAATGGTTTAGATAACAAAATTATTGACAGATCACACTAAAGTTCATCTGGAGTTATATTTTCTACACATTAGAAAAAGATTAGCGGAGCCAGCAGGATATACAACCAGTTTCTGTAGTGTAGTGGTTATCACGTTCGCCTAACACGCGAAAGGTCCCCGGTTCGAAGTGGATGAGTGATCCTTTCTAAGATAAGAGCAAAATTATCTAAATCTCTCTACTCACTTTGTAGGGTTCTGGATGTAAAGGAGAGGCATATACATAACAAGATAATGCTCCAAACCCCCCCCCCCAAAGATTTTGTGTGATTTCTCTCCACACTGGGGAGTTTTTGAGCATCAGGCCCTAAGAGAAAAAGGAAGGATAAGGTGTTTAACGGAATGTAATAAACATAAAAATGGTTTTAAATATAAAATGATCTTCGGTAATTTAAAAAATATGTGGAAATATTATAGGGATAGTAACAAAATTGTCTTTTATCCTCATCCCCTTTTTTTAAAGAAGAAATGTTGGAGGAGTATTAGGTCAAATGGTAGAGGCGCTCGCTTCGCATGCAAATGTTAGCCGAATTGATGTCTGCATCTTCAAACTTTTAAAATCGTAAAGAGCAAGAATGGTTTAGATAACAAAATTATTGACAGATCACACTAAAGTTCATCTGGAGTTATATTTTCTATACATAAGAAAAAGATTAGCGGAGCCAGCAGTATATAAAACCAGTTCCTGTAGTGTAGTGGTTATCACTTTCGCCTCACACGCGAAAGGTCCCCGGTTCGAAACGGGCAGAAACAAAAAAAATTCTCATTTGAAATCAGAGAATGTTCTAATTTGTTCTTTAACTGTAATTCTGATAGCTATTCATACAATGCTAACATAAATTCTTGGTATTTATGGATGCGCAGATGTTTATTCCTGAGCTAATTTTAGGCTTTTCTCCCCGTTTAATCAGTATCTTTTTCTTTGGAAATCCGAGGTTTATCATTCTGCTGTTACTGTAATTTTGTAATTCTTAGAGGTATCTTGATAAAACTAAATGGTCGCTTTTATCCTCATCCAGAGTATCCTTATATACATGTTAACTGCTTTATTGAAGTGTGGGTATTGATTTTTCTTTTTTAAATGGTCTTTTTGAAAAGTTATGGTTGTCCTTTGTCTCCCAATGATTTTAATTGGATGAGTGAGCCTTTCTAAGATAAGAGCAAAATTATCTAAATGTCTCTACTCACTTTTTAGGGTTCTGGATGTAAAGGAGAGGCATATACATAACAAGATAATGCTCCAAAAAAACCCCAAAGATTTTGTGTGATTTCTCTCCACACTGGGGAGTTTTTGAGCACCAGGCCCTAAGAGAGAAAGGAAGGATAAGGTGTTTAACGGAATGTAATAAACATAAAAATGGTTTTAAATATAAAATGATCTTCGGTAATTTAAAAAATATGTGGAAATAATATAAGGATAGTAACAAAATTGTCTTTTATCCTCATCCCCCTTTTTTTTAAAGATGAAATGTTGGAGGAGTATTAGGTCAAATGGTAGAGGCGCTCGCTTCGCATGGAAATGGTAGACGAATTGATTTCTGCATCTTCCAACTTTTAAAATTGTAAAGAGCAAGAATGGTTTAGATAACAAACTTATTGACAGATCACACTAAAGTTCATCTGGAGTCATATTTTCTACACATTAGAAAATGATTAGCAGAGCCAGAAAGATATACAACCATTTTCTCTAGTGTAGTGGTTATCACGTTCGCCTAACACGCGAAAGGTCCCCGGTTTGAAACCGGGCAGAAACATCCATTTTGACCAGTGAAAGTTCCTTCTTCCATTATGGCATAGTTTGGAAACTTCTGCATATCCTGTTTTGTTTACGTCGAACCACTAGCAGCTCTACCACTCGTAGTAAAAGAGTGGACGCACCTTTTCAATCAGTTTCTGTAGTGTAGTGGTTATCACGTTCGCCTCACACGCGAAAGGTCCCCAGTTCGAAACCGCGCAGAAACAAATTAATTTCTCATTTGGAATTAAAGAGTGTTCTAATTTGTTCTTTAACTGTAATTCTGATAGCTATTCATACAATGCTAACATAAATTCTTGGTATTTATAGATGCGCAGATGTAAAGCTTGTGTTAATCTCTTCTGAACATCCCACTGATGGGGCTTTTGTGTGCCTCCCAGGTTGTGTTGGGATGTCGGTTTGAAACTGGGCAGAAAAAATGCTGTTTTATACTGGGAATCCAAGAAAGTGTTAATTTTGCTCTTAGCTGTAATTTTGATGGCTTTGGAAGTAAAAGTGGTAAACTTTGTCTATTTATTCCTGAGCTAATTTTAGGCTTTTCTCCCTGTTTAATTAGTATCTTTTTCTTTGGAAATCCGAAGTTTATCATTCTGCTTTTACTGGAATTTTGTAATACTTAGAGGTATCTTGATAAAACTAAATGGCTTTCTAGAACAGCGTTAAGTAGTAAACAAGAGAAACATCTGAAGTCATGATTGATCTTTTTAAATGGTCTTTTTGATAAGTTATGGTTGTCCTTTGTCTCTCGATGATTTTAGGCCCTAACAGAGAAAGGAAGGATAAGGTGTTTAACGGAATGTAATAAACCTAAAAACGGTTTTTAATATAAAATGATCTTCGGTAATTTATAATATTAATCAAGAACTGTAAGTTTTATTTTGTGGAAATATTATAGGAACAGTAACAAAATTGTCGCTTTTATCCTCATCCAGAGTATCCTTATATACTTGTTAACTGTTTTAGCTTTACGTGTTAACCTGCTTTAGCAGAGCCTGCAGGATATACAACCAGTTTCTGTAATGTAGTGGTTATCACGTTCGCCTAACACGCGAAAGGTCCCTGTTCGAAACCGGGCAGAAACATCCTTTTGGACCGGTGAAAGTTCCTTCTTCCATTATGGCATAGTTTGGAAACTTCTGCATATCCTGTGTTGTTTACATCGAACCACTAGCAGCTATACCACTCGTAGTGAAAGAGTGGACGCACTTTTTCAATCAGTTTCTGTAGTGTAGTGGTTATCACGTTCGCCTCACACGCGAAAGGTCCCCTGTTCGAAACCGGGCAGAAACAAATTTTTTTCTCATTTGAAATCACAGAGTGTTCTAATTTGTTCTTTAACTGTAATTCTGATAGCTATTCATACAATGCTAACATAAATTCTTGGTATTATGGATGCGCAGATGTAAAGCTTGTGTTAATCTCTTCTGAACATCCCACTGATGGGGCTTTTGTGTGCCTCCCAGGATGTGTTGGGATGTCGGTTCGAAACTGGGCAGAAAAAATGCTGTTTTATACTGGGAATCAAAGAAAGTGTTAATTTTGCCCTTAGCTGTAATTTTGATGGCTTTGGACGTAAAAGTGGTAAATTTTGTCTATTTATTCCTGAGCTAATTTTAGGCTTTTCTCTCCATTTAATCAGTATCTTTTTCTTTGGAAATCCGAGGTTTATCATTCTGCTGTTACTGTAATTTTGTAATGCTTAGAGGTATCTTTATAAAACTAAATGGTTTTCTAGAACAGCGTTAAGTAGTAAACAAGAGAGACATCTGAAGTCATGATTGATTTTTTTAAATGGTCTTTTTGATAAGTTATGGTTGTCCTTTGTCTCTCAATGATTTTAAGTGGATGAGTGAGCCTTTCTAAGATAAGAGCAAAATTATCTAAATCTCTCTACTCACTTTGTAGGGTTCTGGATGTAATGGAGAGGCATATACATAACAAGATAATGCTCCAAACCACCCCCCCCAAAGATTTTGTGTGATTTCTCTCCACACTGGGGAATTTTTGAGCATCAGGCCCTAAGAGAGAAAGGAAGGATAAGGTGTTTAACGGAATGTAATAAACATAAAAATGGTTTTAAATATAAAATGATCTTCGGTAATTTAAAAAAATATGTGGAAATATTATAGGGATAGTAACAAAATTGTCTTTTATCCTCATCCCCTTTTTTTAAAGAAGAAATGTTGGAGGAGTATTAGGTCAAATGGTAGAGGCGCTCGCTTCGCATGCAAATGTTAGCCGAATTGATGTCTGCATCTTCAAACTTTTAAAATCGTAAAGAGCAAGAATGGTTTAGATAACAAAATTATTGACAGATCACACTCAAGTTCATCTGGAGTTATATTTTCTACACATTAGAAAAAGATTCGCGGAGCCAGCAGCATATACAACCAGTTTCTGTAGTGTAGTGGTTATCACGTTCGCCTAACACGCGAAAGGTCCCCGGTTCGAAGTGGATGAGTGATCCTTTCTAAGATAAGAGCAAAATTATCTAAATCTCTCTACTCACTTTGTAGGGTTCTGGATGTAAAGGAGAGGCATATACATAACAAGATAATGCTCCAACCCCCCCCAAAGATTTTGTGTGATTTCTCTCCACACTGGGGAGTTTTTGAGCATCAGGCCCTAAGAGAAAAAGGAAGGATAAGGTGTTTAACGGAATGTAATAAACATACAAATGGTTTTAAATATAAAATGATCTTCGGTAATTTAAAAAATATGTGGAAATATTATAGGGATAGTAACAAAATTGTCTTTTATCCTCATCCCCTTTTTTTAAAGAAGAAATGTTGGAGGAGTATTAGGTCAAATGGTAGAGGCGCTCGCTTCGCATGCAAATGTTAGCCGAATTGATGTCTGCATCTTCAAACTTTTAAAATCGTAAAGAGCAAGAATGGTTTAGATAACAAAATTATTGACAGATCACACTAAAGTTCATCTGGAGTTATATTTTCTACACATTAGAAAAAGATTAGCGGAGCCAGCAGGATATACAACCAGTTTCTGTAGTGTAGTGGTTATCACGTTCGCCTAACACGCGAAAGGTCCCCGGTTCGAAGTGGATGAGTGATCCTTTCTAAGATAAGCGCAAAATTATCTAAATCTCTCTACTCACTTTGTAGGGTTCTGGATGTAAAGGAGAGGCATATACATAACAAGATAATGCTCCAAACCCCCCCCCCCCCAAAGATTTTGTGTGATTTCTCTCCACACTGGGGAGTTTTTGAGCATCAGGCCCTAAGAGAAAAAGGAAGGATAAGGTGTTTAACGGAATGTAATAAACATAAAAATGGTTTTAAATATAAAATGATCTTCGGTAATTTAAAAAATATGTGGAAATATTATAGGGATAGTAACAAAATTGTCTTTTATCCTCATCCCCTTTTTTTAAAGAAGAAATGTTGGAGGAGTATTAGGTCAAATGGTAGAGGCGCTCGCTTCGCATGCAAATGTTAGCCGAATTGATGTCTGCATCTTCAAACTTTTAAAATCGTAAAGAGCAAGAATGGTTTAGATAACAAAATTATTGACAGATCACACTAAAGTTCATCTGGAGTTATATTTTCTACACATAAGAAAAAGATTAGCGGAGCCAGCAGTATATAAAACCAGTTCCTGTAGTGTAGTGGTTATCACGTTCGCCTAACACGCGAAAGGTCCCTGGTTCGAAACCGGGCAGAAACATCCCTTTGGACCGGTGAAAGTTCCTTCTTCCATTACTGCATAGTTTGGAAACTTCTGCATATCCTGTGTTGTTTACATCGAACCACTAGCAGCTATACCACTCGTAGTAAAAGAGTGGATGCACTTTTTCAATCAGTTTCTGTAGTGTAGTGGTTATCACGTTCGCCTCACACGCGAAAGGTCCCCTGTTCGAAACGGGCAGAAACAAAAAAAATTCTCATTTGAAATCAGAGAATGTTCTAATTTGTTCTTTAACTGTAATTCTGATAGCTATTCATACAATGCTAACATAAATTCTTGGTATTTATGGATGCGCAGATGTAAAGCTTGTGTTAATCTCTTCTGAACATCCCACTGATGGGGCTTTTGTGTGCCTCCCAGGATGTGTTGGGATGTCGGTTCAAAACTGGGCAGAAAAAATGCTGTTTTATACTGGGAATCAAAAAAAGTGTTAATTTTGCTCTTAACTGTAATTTTGATGGCTTTGGACGTAAAAGTGGTAAATTTTGTCTATTTATTCCTGAGCTAATTTTAGGCTTTTCTCCCCGTTTAATCAGTATCTTTTTCTTTGGAAATCTGAGGTTTATCATTCTGCTTTTACTGTAATTGTGTAATACTTAGAGATATCTTGATAAAACTAAATGGCTTTCTAGAACAGCGTTAAGTAGTAAACAAGAGAAACATCTGAAGTCATGATTGATCTTTTTAAATGGTCTTTTTGATAAGTTATGGTTGTCCTTTGTCTCTCGATGATTTTAGGCCCTAAGAGAGAAAGGAAGGATAAGGTGTTTAACGGAATGTAATAATCCTAAAAAACGTTTTTTAATATAAAATGATCTTCAGTAATTTAAAATATTAATCAAGAACCGTAAGTTTTATTTTGTGGAAATATTATAGGAACAGTAACAAAATTGTCGCTTTTATCCTCATCCAGAGTATCCTTATATACGTGTTAACTGCTTTATTGAAGAGTGGGTATTGATTTTTCTTTTTTAAATGGTCTTTTTAAAAAGTTATGGTTGTCCTTTGTCTCCCAATGATTTTAAGTGGATGAGTGATCCTTTCTAAAATAAGAGCAAA
The DNA here is from genome assembly GCF_027579735.1 of Bombina bombina. Taxonomy (NCBI): domain Eukaryota; kingdom Metazoa; phylum Chordata; class Amphibia; order Anura; family Bombinatoridae; genus Bombina; species Bombina bombina. The sequence continues at coordinate 36,390,121 of NC_069502.1, forward strand.
ATTATCTAAATCTCTCTACTCACTTTGTAGGGTTCTGGATGTAAAGGAGAGGCATATACATAACAAGATAATGCTCCAAACCCCCCCCCCCCCCAAAGATTTTGTGTGATTTCTCTCCACACTGAGGAGTTTTTGAGCATCAGGTCCTAAGAGAAAAAGGAAGGATAAGGTGTTTAACGGAATGTAATAAACATAAAAATGGTTTTAAATATAAAATGATCTTCGGTAATTTAAAAAATATGTGGAAATATTATAGGGATAGTAACAAAATTGTCTTTTATCCTCATCCCCTTTTTTTAAAGAAGAAATGTTGGAGGAGTATTAGGTCAAATGGTAGAGGCGCTCGCTTCGCATGCAAATGTTAGCTGAATTGATGTCTGCATCTTCAAACTTTTAAAATCGTAAAGAGCAAGAATGGTTTAGATAACAAAATTATTGACAGATCACACTAAAGTTCATCTGGAGTTATATTTTCTACACATTAGAAAAAGATTAGCGGAGCCAGCAGGATATACAACCAGTTTCTGTAGTGTAGTGGTTATCATGTTCGCCTAACATGCGAAAGGTCCCCGGTTCGAAACTGGGCAGTAACATTGTTTTGGACCGGTGAAAGTTCCTTCTTCCATTACGGCATAGTTTGGAAACTTCTGCATATCCTGTGTTGTTTACATCGAACCACTAGCAGCTATACCACTCGTAGTGAAAGAGTGGACGCACTTTTTCAATCAGTTTCTGTAGTGTAGTGGTTATCACGTTCGCCTCACACGCGAAAGGTCCCCGGTTCGAAACCGGGCAGAAACAAATTTTTTTTCTCATTTGAAATCACAGAGTGTTCTAATTTGTTCTTTAACTGTAATTCTGATAGCTATTCATACAATGCTAACATAAATTCTTGGTATTATGGATGCGCAGATGTAAAGCTTGTGTTAATCTCTTCTGAACATCCCACTGATGGGGCTTTTGTGTGCCTCCCAGGATGTGTTGGGATGTCGGTTCGAAACTGGGCAGAAAAAATGCTGTTTTATACTGGGAATCAAAGAAAGTGTTAATTTTGCCCTTAGCTGTAATTTTGATGGCTTTGGACGTAAAAGTGGTAAATTTTGGCTATTTATTCCTGAGCTAATTTTAGGCTTTTCTCCCCATTTAATCAGTATCTTTTTCTTTGGAAATCCGAGGTTTATCATTCTGCTGTTACTGTAATTTTGTAATGCTTAGAGGTATCTTGATAAAACTAAATGGTTTTCTAGAACAGCGTTAAGTAGTAAACAAGAGAGACATCTGAAGTCATGATTGATTTTTTTAAATGGTCTTTTTGATAAGTTATGGTTGTCCTTTGTCTCTCAATGATTTTAAGTGGATGAGTGAGCCTTTCTAAGATAAGAGCAAAATTATCTAAATCTCTCTACTCACTTTGTAGGGTTCTGGATGTAATGGAGAGGCATATACATAACAAGATAATGCCCCAAACCCCCCCCCCAAAGATTTTGTGTGATTTCTCTCCACACTGGGGAATTTTTGAGCATCAGGCCCTAAGAGAGAAAGGAAGGATAAGGTGTTTAACGGAATGTAATAAACATAAAAATGGTTTTAAATATAAAATGATCTTCGGTAATTTAAAAAATATGTGGAAATATTATAGGGATAGTAACAAAATTGTCTTTTATCCTCATCCCCTTTTTTTAAAGAAGAAATGTTGGAGGAGTATTAGGTCAAATGGTAGAGGCGCTCGCTTCGCATGCAAATGTTAGCCGAATTGATGTCTGCATCTTCAAACTTTTAAAATCGTAAAGAGCAAGAATGGTTTAGATAACAAAATTATTGACAGATCACACTAAAGTTCATCTGGAGTTATATTTTCTACACATTAGAAAAAGATTAGCGGAGCCAGCAGGATATACAACCAGTTTCTGTAGTGTAGTGGTTATCACGTTCGCCTAACACACGAAAGGTCCCCGGTTCGAAGTGGATGAGTGATCCTTTCTAAGATAAGAGCAAAATTATCTGAATCTCTCTACTCACTTTGTAGGGTTCTGGATGTAAAGGAGAGGCATATACATAACAAGATAATGCTCCAAACCCCCCCCCCCCAAAGATTTTGTGTGATTTCTCTCCACACTGGGGAGTTTTTGAGCATCAGGCCCTAAGAGAAAAAGGAAGGATAAGGTGTTTAACGGAATGTAATAAACATAAAAATGGTTTTAAATATAAAATGATCTTCGGTAATTTAAAAAATATGTGGAAATATTATAGGGATAGTAACAAAATTGTCTTTTATCCTCATCCCCTTTTTTTAAAGAAGAAATGTTGGAGGAGTATTAGGTCAAATGGTAGAGGCGCTCGCTTCGCATGCAAATGTTAGCCGAATTGATGTCTGCATCTTCAAACTTTTAAAATCGTAAAGAGCAAGAATGGTTTAGATAACAAAATTATTGACAGATCACACTAAAGTTCATCTGGAGTTATATTTTCTATACATAAGAAAAAGATTAGCGGAGCCAGCAGTATATAAAACCAGTTCCTGTAGTGTAGTGGTTATCACTTTCGCCTCACACGCGAAAGGTCCCCGGTTCGAAACGGGCAGAAACAAAAAAAATTCTCATTTGAAATCAGAGAATGTTCTAATTTGTTCTTTAACTGTAATTCTGATAGCTATTCATACAATGCTAACATAAATTCTTGGTATTTATGGATGCGCAGATGTTTATTCCTGAGCTAATTTTAGGCTTTTCTCCCCGTTTAATCAGTATCTTTTTCTTTGGAAATCCGAGGTTTATCATTCTGCTGTTACTGTAATTTTGTAATGCTTAGAGGTATCTTGATAAAACTAAATGGTCGCTTTTATCCTCATCCAGAGTATCCTTATATACATGTTAACTGCTTTATTGAAGTGTGGGTATTGATTTTTCTTTTTTAAATGGTCTTTTTGAAAAGTTATGGTTGTCCTTTGTCTCCCAATGATTTTAATTGGATGAGTGAGCCTTTCTAAGATAAGAGCAAAATTATCTAAATCTCTCTACTCACTTTTTAGGGTTCTGGATGTAAAGGAGAGGCATATACATAACAAGATAATGCTCCAAAAAAACCCCAAAGATTTTGTGTGATTTCTCTCCACACTGGGGAGTTTTTGAGCACCAGGCCCTAAGAGAGAAAGGAAGGATAAGGTGTTTAACGGAATGTAATAAACATAAAAATGGTTTTAAATATAAAATGATCTTCGGTAATTTAAAAAATATGTGGAAATAATATAAGGATAGTAACAAAATTGTCTTTTATCCTCATCCCCCTTTTTTTTAAAGATGAAATGTTGGAGGAGTATTAGGTCAAATGGTAGAGGCGCTCGCTTCGCATGGAAATGGTAGACGAATTGATTTCTGCATCTTCCAACTTTTAAAATTGTAAAGAGCAAGAATGGTTTAGATAACAAACTTATTGACAGATCACACTAAAGTTCATCTGGAGTCATATTTTCTACACATTAGAAAATGATTAGCAGAGCCAGAAAGATATACAACCATTTTCTCTAGTGTAGTGGTTATCACGTTCGCCTAACACGCGAAAGGTCCCCGGTTTGAAACCGGGCAGAAACATCCATTTTGACCAGTGAAAGTTCCTTCTTCCATTATGGCATAGTTTGGAAACTTCTGCATATCCTGTTTTGTTTACATCGAACCACTAGCAGCTCTACCACTCGTAGTAAAAGAGTGGACGCACCTTTTCAATCAGTTTCTGTAGTGTAGTGGTTATCACGTTCGCCTCACACGCGAAAGGTCCCCAGTTCGAAACCGCGCAGAAACAAATTAATTTCTCATTTGGAATTAAAGAGTGTTCTAATTTGTTCTTTAACTGTAATTCTGATAGCTATTCATACAATGCTAACATAAATTCTTGGTATTTATAGATGCGCAGATGTAAAGCTTGTGTTAATCTCTTCTGAACATCCCACTGATGGGGCTTTTGTGTGCCTCCCAGGTTGTGTTGGGATGTCGGTTTGAAACTGGGCAGAAAAAATGCTGTTTTATACTGGGAATCCAAGAAAGTGTTAATTTTGCTCTTAGCTGTAATTTTGATGGCTTTGGAAGTAAAAGTGGTAAACTTTGTCTATTTATTCCTGAGCTAATTTTAGGCTTTTCTCCCTGTTTAATTAGTATCTTTTTCTTTGGAAATCCGAAGTTTATCATTCTGCTTTTACTGGAATTTTGTAATACTTAGAGGTATCTTGATAAAACTAAATGGCTTTCTAGAACAGCGTTAAGTAGTAAACAAGAGAAACATCTGAAGTCATGATTGATCTTTTTAAATGGTCTTTTTGATAAGTTATGGTTGTCCTTTGTCTCTCGATGATTTTAGGCCCTAACAGAGAAAGGAAGGATAAGGTGTTTAACGGAATGTAATAAACCTAAAAACGGTTTTTAATATAAAATGATCTTCGGTAATTTATAATATTAATCAAGAACTGTAAGTTTTATTTTGTGGAAATATTATAGGAACAGTAACAAAATTGTCGCTTTTATCCTCATCCAGAGTATCCTTATATACTTGTTAACTGTTTTAGCTTTACGTGTTAACCTGCTTTAGCAGAGCCTGCAGGATATACAACCAGTTTCTGTAATGTAGTGGTTATCACGTTCGCCTAACACGCGAAAGGTCCCTGTTCGAAACCGGGCAGAAACATCCTTTTGGACCGGTGAAAGTTCCTTCTTCCATTATGGCATAGTTTGGAAACTTCTGCATATCCTGTGTTGTTTACATCGAACCACTAGCAGCTATACCAATCGTAGTAAAAGAGTGGACGCACCTTTTCAATCAGTTTCTGTAGTGTAGTGGTTATCATGTTCGCCTCACACGCGAAAGGTCCCCGGTTCGAAACCGGGCAGAAACAAAAAAAATTCTCATTTGAAATCAGAGAGTGTTCTAATTGGTTCTTTAACTGTAATTCTGATAGCTATTCATACAATGCTAACATAAATTCTTGGTATTTATGGATGCGCAGATGTAAAGCTTGTGTTAATCTCTTCTGAACATCCCACTGATGGGGCTTTTGTGTGCCTCCCAGGATGTGTTGGGATGTCGGTTCGAAACTGGGCAGAAAAAATGCTGTTTTATACTGGGAATCCAAGAAAGTCTTAATTTTGCTCTTAGCTGTAATTTTGATGGCTTTGGAAGTAAAAGTGGTAAATTTTGTCTATTTATTCCTGAGCTAATTTTAGGCTTTTCTCCCCGTTTAATTAGTATCTTTTTCTTTGGAAATCCGAGGTTTATCATTCTGCTTTTACTGCAATTTTGTAATACTTAGAGGTATCTTGATAAAACTAAATGGCTTTCTAGAACAGCGTTAAGTAGTAAACAAGAGAAACATCTGAAGTCATGATTGATCTTTTTAAATGGTCTTTTTGATAAGTTATGGTTGTCCTTTGTCTCTCGATGATTTTAGGCCCTAACAGAGAAAGGAAGGATAAGGTGTTTAACGGAATGTAATAAACCTAAAAACGGTTTTCTCCTACATTGGTGTATCCGGTCCACGGCTTCATCCTTACTTGTGGGATTCTCTCATTCCCTACAGGAAGTGGCAAAGAGAGCACACAGCAGACCTGTCCATATAGCTCCCCCTCTGGCTCCGCCCCCCAGTCATTCTCTTTACCGCTCTGAACAAGTAGCATCTCCACGGGGGTGGTAAAGAGTATGTGGTGTTAGTTGTAGTTTTTATTTCTTCTATCAAGAGTTTGTTGTTTTAAAATAGTGCCGGTTTGTACTATTTACTCTACAACAGAAAGTGATGAAGATTTCTGTTAAAAGAGGAGTATGATTTTAGCACCAGTAACTAAAATCCATTGCTGTTCCCACACAGGACTGTTGAAACCAGAGAACTTCAGTTGGGGGGAACAATTTGCAGGCTTATCTGCTTCAGGTATGATCAGTCATTTTTCTAACAAGACCAAGTAATGCTAGAAGACTGTCAGTTATCCATTCTGGGATAGGTAAGCCATTTTCTTAGACTCAGTAACAGAATTAAGGCTTATAACTAGGGCTCTATGCTGGTTGACACTATTGTGGGCTAAGTCGATTACTTTTCTCCAACATTGGTGTGTCCGGTCCACGGCGTCATCCATAACTTGTGGGAATATCTCTTCCCCAACAGGAAATGGCAAAGAGTACAGCAAAAGCTGTCCATATAGTCCCTCCTAGGCTCCGCCCACCCCAGTCATTCTCTTTGCCGTTGCACAGGCAACATCTCCACGGAGATGGTTAAGAGTATGTGGTGTTTAGTTGTAGTTTTTTATTCTACTATCAAGAGTTTGTTATTTTAAAATAGTGCTGGTATGTACTATTTACTCTGAAACAGAAAAAGATGAAGAGTTCTGTTTGTGAGAGGAATATGATTTTAGCAGCAGTAACTAAAATCGTTTGCTGTTTCCACACAGGACTGTTGAGATGAAATAACTTCAGTTGGGGGAAACAGTTAGCAGACTTTTCTGCTTAAGGTATGACTAGCCATATTTCTAACAAGACTGTGTAATGCTGGAAGGCTGTCATTTCCCCTCATGGGGACCGGTAAGCCATTTTCTTAGTCTCAAACAGAATAAAGGGCTTAATATGGGCTATAAAACTGATAGACACTTTATGTTCACGATCGATTGCTTTATTTGGGCAGTTTATACAGATTGAGGTTGATTTTCACACTTATAAACTTTGGGGAACGTTTTTTAACGTCAGGCACTGGTTTAGACACCTTTTCAGTCAGGAAGGGCCTTCACTGTAGTAGGCTGAGCCTCATTTTCGCGCCATTACTGCGCAGTTACTTTTGAGAACAAGACATGCAGCTGCATGTGTGTGGATCTGAAAGTAGTTGAAAAGGTTCCTAGAGTTTGGTAAAGTCGCAGCAAAGGCTGTAGCTGGGACTGTAGAGGGGTTAAAACTGTAACCGGCTCCGGTTTCTTCATTTTAAGGGTTAAAACTCTGAAATTTGGGGTGCAATGCATTGAATGCTTTAAGACACTGTGGTGAAAATTTGGTAAAATTTGAACAATTCCTTCATTGTTTTTCACATATTCAGTAATAAAGTGTGCCCTGTTTAAAATTTAAAGAGAAGACCAGAGACTCACTCCGTTGGTGGCTAACCCAGGATCACCTGTCCCAGGGAATGAGCTTCCGCAGACCAGAGTGGGTCATCGTCACGACCGACGCCAGTCTAGTGGGCTGGGGCGCGGTCTGGAACTCCCTGAAAGCTCAGGGGCTATGGTCTCGGGAAGAGTCTCTTCTCCTGATAAACATTCTGGAACTGAGAGCGATATTCAATGCTCTCAAGGCTTGGCCTCAACTAGCAAAGGCCAGATTCATAAGATTTCAATCAGACAACATGACGACTGTTGCTTACATCAATCATCAGGGGGGAACAAGGAGTTCCCTGGCGATGAGAGAAGTGACCAAAATCATAAAATGGGCGGAGGATCACTCCTGCCACCTATCTGCGATCCACATCCCAGGAGTGGAAAACTGGGAGGCGGATTATCTGAGTCGTCAGACATTCAATCCGGGGGAGTGGGAACTCCACCCGGAGATCTTTGCCCAGTTGACTCAATTATGGGGCATTCCAGACATGGATCTAATGGCGTCTCATCAGAACTTCAAGGTTCCTTGCTACGGGTCCAGATCCAGGGATCCCAAGGCGACTCTAGTGGATGCATTAGTAGCGCCTTGGACCTTCAACCTAGCTTATGTGTTTCCACCATTTCCTCTCATTCCCAGGCTGGTAGCCAGGATCAAGCAGGAGAGGGCCTTGTGATCTTGATAGCTCCTGCGTGGCCACGCAGGACTTGGTATGCAGACCTGGTGAATATGTCATCGGCTCCACCATGGAAGCTACCTTTGAGACAGGATCTTCTAGTACAAGGTCCATTCGAACATCCAAATCTAGTTTCCCTTCAGCTAACGGCTTGGAAATTGAACGCCTGATTTTATCTAAGCGTGGGTTTTCGGATTCTGTAATAGACACTCTGATACAAGCCAGAAAACCTGTAACTAGGAAGATTTACCATAAAATATGGAAAAGATATATCTGTTGGTGTGAATCCAAGGGATTCTCATGGAGTAAGATCAAAATTCCTAGGATTCTTTCTTTTCTCCAAGAAGGTTTGGATAAGGGATTATCAGCGAGTTCTCTAAAGGGACAGATTTCTGCTTTATCTGTCTTATTACACAAACGACTGGCAGCTGTGCCTGATGTTCAAGCTTTTGTTCAGGCTTTGGTCAGGATCAAGCCTGTTTACAGACCTTTGACTCCTCCCTGGAGTCTGAATTTAGTTCTTTCAGTTCTTCAAGGGGTTCCGTTTGAACCTCTACATTCCATGGATATCAAGATGTTATCTTGGAAAGTTCTGTTTTTGGTTGCTATTTCTTCTGCTAGAAGAGTTTCTGAGTTATCTGCTCTGCAGTGTAATCCGCCCTATCTGGTGTTCCATTCAGATAAGGTTGTTTTGCGTACTAAACCTGGTTTCCTTCCAAAGGTTGTTTCCAACAAGAATATTAACCAGGAAATAGTTGTGCCTTCTTTGTGTCCGAATCCAGTTTCAAAGAAGGAACGTTTGTTACACAATCTAGATGTAGTTCGTGCTTTAAAGTTCTATCTAGAAGCAACAAAGGATATCAGACAAACATCTTCTCTGTTTGTCGTTTATTCTGGCAAGAGGAGAGGTCAAAAAGCTACTGCTACCTCTCTTTCCTTTTGGCTGAAAAGCATCATCCGATTGGCTTACGAGACTGCCGGACGGCAGCGTTCAGCCTCCTGAACGCATCACAGCTCACTCTACTAGGGCTGTGGCTTCCACTTGGGCCTTCAAGAACGAGGCTTCTGTTGATCAGATATGTAAGGCAGCGACTTGGTCTTCCCTGCACACTTTTGCCAAATTCTACAAATTTGATACTTTTGCTTCTTCGGAGGCCATTTTTGGGAGAAAGGTTTTGCAAGCCGTGGTGCCTTCCGTTTAGGCAACCTGATTGGCTCCCTCCCTTCATCCGTGTCCTAAAGCTTTGGTATTGGTTCCCACAAGTTATGGATGACGCCGTGGACCGGACACACCAATGTTGGAGAAAACAGAATTTATGCTTACCTGATAAATTACTTTCTCCAACGGTGTGTCCGGTCCACGGCCCGCCCTGGTTTTTTAATCAGGTTTGATGAATTTATTTCTTTAACTACAGTCACCACGGCACCCTATAGTTTCTCCTGTTTTTCTCCTGTCCGTCGGTCGAATGACTGGGGTGGGCGGAGCCTAGGAGGGACTATATGGACAGCTTTTGCTGTACTCTTTGCCATTTCCTGTTGGGGAAGAGATATTCCCACAAGTTATGGATGACGCCGTGGACCGGACACACCGTTGGAGAAAGTAATTTATCAGGTAAGCATAAATTCTGTTTTTATTATGTTTATGTGACATTTTAAGTGTTTTTTAAAATTAAACACTTTTGGGGAATTTATTGACGCCTAATCTTGTCAGAAAGGCCCCTTCACTCTGGAATGCAGAGGAAGGAGGCCTCATTTTCGCGCCTCAGTTGCGCAGTTGCTTTTCACTAGGCAGTTCATGCAGCTTCACGTGGAGTATCTAGAGCTTGGAAAAGGACTTCGGAGAGGCTTATTACTTATTTGAATAACCCCTAAGGAAGGTAAAACGCCGCAGTAGAGACTGTGGCGTGGGACTGTAGTGTCTTTAACCGGTTAATTACCGTTATTAGCTCCGGTTTGGGCATTTAAGGGTTAAATTGTCTGAAAATTGGTGTGCAATACTTTCTAAGCATTAAGACACTGTGATGAAAATTTCATAAAGATTGGATATTTCTTTGATGGTTTTCTGACATTTCTGTAATAAAGTGTACACTTTTATTATTTAAAGAGACAGTAACGGTTTTGTATAAAATAACTTTTATTGCATTAAAACTCTGCCTAAGTCTAACATGTCTGTGCCTTCAGATAGCCTATGTTCTATGTGCATGGAGGCCAAGGTGGTTCCCCCATTAAATGTATGTGTAAAGTGCGCAATAGCGTCCAAACAGATAAAGGACAGTACTGTCACTTTTAAAGATGTTGCCCAAGATGAGTCTTTAAATGAAGGTAGTGGGGATAGTTCATCATCCTCTCCTTCTGTGTCAACGCCAGCTTTGCCCGCGCAATCGATACCTAGTACATCTGACGCGCCTATGGCTGTTACTATGCAGCAATTAGCAGCAGTAATGAATAATTCCTTAGTAGCCTTTTTATCCAAAATGCCAGCTTTTCCTAGAAAGCGTGATTGCTCAGTTTTAAATACAGAGGATGAGCAAGCAGACGCAGGGGATAATTTATCTGTGGTACCCTCACATCAATCTGAGTTGGCGGTGAGGGAGGGCCTGTCTGAGGGAGAAATTTCTGACACAGGAAAAGTTTGTCAGCAGGCAGAGACTGATACCATTGCATTTAAATTTAAACTAGAACACCTCCGCGCCCTACTTAAGGAGGTGCTAGCTACACTTGATGATTGTGATCCTTTGGTGATTCCAGAAAAATTGTGCAAAATGGACAAATTTTTAGAGGTCCAAGTGCACTCTGATGCGTTTCCGATACCCAAGAGGGTGGCGGATATAGTGACCAAGGAGTGGGAGAAGCCAGCTGTACCATTTGTTCTTCCCCCTCCTATATTTAAGAAAATGTTCCCCATTGTTGACCCCAGAAGGGATGCATGGCAGACGGTCCCTAAGGTAGAGGGAGCAGTTTCAACATTAGCTAAGCGCACAACTATACCAATAGAGGACAGTTGCGCTTTCAAAGATCCTATGGATAAAAAACTAGAAGGGTTACTTAAGAAAAATTTTGTTCAACAAGGTTTCCTTCTGCAACCAATTTCGTGCATTATTCCTGTCACCACGGCGGCGTATTTTTGGTTCGATGAACTAGAAAATTCGCTCCAGAAGGAGACTCCTTATGATGAGGTCATGGACAGAATTCACGCACTGAAGTTGGCTAATTCCTTTATTTTAGATGCCGCTTTTCAATTAGCAAAATTAGCGGTGAAAAATTCAGGTTTTGCAATAGTGGCGTGCAGAGCGCTTTGGCTAAAATCTTGGTCGGCGGATGTGTCTTCCAAAACAAAATTGCTTAATATTCCTTTCAAGGGTAAGACCCTATTCGGGCCAGAATTAAAAGAGATTATTTCAGACATCACTGGTGGAAAGGGCCATGCCCTTCCACAGGATAAAGCTTTCAAAGCAAAAAATAAGTCTAATTTTCGTTCCTTTCGCAATTTCAGGAACGGACCCTAGCTCTACAGCCTCTAGACAAGAGTGTAATGCATCCCAGCCCAAACCAGCATGGAAACCATTGCAAGGCTTGAACAAGGGAAAAAAGGCCAAAAAGCCTGCTGCTGCTACCAAATCAGCATGAAAGGATAGCCCCCGATCCGGGACTGGATCTGATAGGGGGCAGACTCTCTCTCTTTGCTCAGGCTTGGGCAAGAGATGTCCCAGACCCCTGGGCTTTAGAGATTGTCTCTCAGGGGTATCTCCTAGAATTCAAGGAACTTCCTCCAAAGGGAAGGTTTCACATGTTTCGCTTGTCTTTAGACCAGACAAAGAGACGGGCATTCTTACATTGCGTAGAAGACCTTTTAAAGATGGGAGTGATACACCCAGTTCCAAAAGCAGAACAAGGACTGGGTTTTTACTCAAACCTGTTTGTAGTTCCCAAAAAGGAGGGAACGTTCAGGCCAATTCTGGATTTGAAAATCCTAAACAAATTCCTCAGAGTTCCATCATTCAAAATGGAAACTATTCGAACAATTTTACCAATGATCCAGAAGGGTCAATACATGACCACAGTGGACCTAAAGGATGCATACCTGCATATTCCGATACACAAGGTTCACCATCAGTTCCTAAAGTTCGCCATCCTGGACAAACATTATCAGTTTGTGGCTCTTCCCTTCGGATTGGCCACTGCTCCAAGAATTTTCACAAAGGTGTTAGGGTCCCTTCTTGCAGTGCTAAGGCCAAGGGGCATTGCGGTAGCACCTTACCTAGACGACATCTTAATTCAGGCGTCGTCCTTCCACAAAGCAAAGGCTCATACGGATATGGTTCTAGCCTTTCTAAGGTCTCACGGGTGGAAGGTGAACGTAGAAAAAAGTTCTCTGTCCCCGGTCACAAGGGTTCCCTTCCTGGGAACAATAATAGACTCGGTAGAGATGAAAATTTTTCTGACAGAGGTCAGGAAGTCAAAACTTTCAAATGCTTGTCGAGTTCTTCATGCCATTCCTCAGCCGTCTGTGGCTCAGTGCATGGAGGTAATCGGTCTAATGGTTGCGGCAATGGACGTAGTCCCCTTTGCCAGAATTCATCTCAGACCACTGCAACTGTGCATGCTCAAGCAGTGGAATGGGGATTATGCAGATTTGTCTCCACAGATACAAATGGACCAGAAAACCAGAGACTCGCTCCTCTGGTGGTTGTCTCAGGATCACCTGTCTCAGGGAATGAGTTTCCGCAGACCGGAGTGGATCATTGTCACGACCGACGCCAGTCTCTTAGGCTGGGGCGCGGTCTGGGACTCCCTGAAAACTCAGGGTCTATGGTCTCGGGAAGAATCTCTTCTCCCGATAAACATTTTGGAACTAAGAGCGATATTCAATGCGCTCCTGGCATGGCCTCAACTAGCGGAGGCCAAATTCATAAGATTTCAGTCGGACAACATGACGACTGTGGCGTACATCAATCATCAGGGGGGAACAAAGAGTTCCCTGGCGATGAGGGAGGTATCCAGGATCATCAATTGGGCAGAGGATCACTCCTGCCACCTATCAGCAATTCACATCCCAGGTGTAGACAACTGGGAAGCGGATTATCTGAGTCGTCAGACTTTCCATCCGGGGGAGTGGGAACTTCATCCGGAGGTTTTTGCCCAGTTAACTCAAATATGAGGCATTCCAGATCTGGATCTGATGGCGTCTCGGCAGAACTCCAAGGTTCCACGCTATGGGTCCAGGTCCAGGGATCCCAAGACGACATTGGTAGATGCCTTAGTAGCGCCTTGGTCGTTCAATCTAGCTTATGTCTTTCCACCGTTTCCCCTCCTCCCCAGGCTAGTAGCCAGGATCAAACAGGAGAAGGCTTCGGTAATTCTAATAGCTCCTGCGTGGCCACGCAGGACTTGGTATGCAGACCTGGTGAATATGTCATCGACTCCACCATGGAAGCTACCTTTGAGACAGGACCTTCTAGTTCAAGGTCCATTCGAACACCCAAACCTAGTTTCTCTGCAACTGACTGCTTGGAGATTGAACGCTTGATTCTATCTCAGTGTGGGTTTTCGGAATCAGTTATAGATACTCTGGTTCAGGCCAGAAAACCTATAACCAGGAAAATTTACCATAAAATATGGCAGAAATATCTCTGTTGGTGCGAATCCAAGGGTTACTCATGGAGTAAAGTTAGGATTCCAAGGATACTTTCCTTTCTCCAAGAGGGATTGGAGAAAGGTCTGTCAGCTAGTTCTCTGAAAGGACAGATATCTGCTCTGTCTGTCTTGTTGCACAAATGTCTGGCAGCCGTGCCATATGTTCAGGCGTTTGTACAGGCTTTAGTCAGAATCAAGCCTGTTTACAGACCTATGACTCCTCCATGTAGTCTAAATTTAGTTCTTTCAGTTCTTCAAGGGGTTCCGTTTGAACCTTTACATTCCATATATATTAAGCTACTATCTTGGAAAGTTTTGTTTTTGGTTGCTATTTCTTCTGCTAGAAGAGTTTCTGAGTTGTCGGCTTTGCAATGTAATTCACCCTATCTGGTGTTTCATATGGATAAGGTAGTTTTACGTACCAAGCCTGGTTTTCTTTCCAATTGGAATATTAACCAGGAAATAGTTGTTCCTTCTCTGTGTCCAAACCCGGTTTCTAAAAAGGAAAGTTTGTTACACAATCTAGATGTGGTTCGTGCTTTAAAATTCTATCTAGAAGCAACAAAGGATTTCAGACAGACATCATCCTTGTTTGTCGTCTATTCTGGTAAGAGGAGAGGTCAGAAAGCTACTGCTACCTCTCTCTCCTTCTGGCTTAAAAGCATCATCCGATTGGCTTATGAGACTGCCGGACGGCAGCCTCCTGAACGAATTACAGCTCATTCCACTAGAGCTGTGGCTTCCACATGGGCTTTCAAGAACGAGGCTTCTGTTGAACAGATCTGTAAGGCAGCGACGTGGTCTTCTCTGCACACGTTTGCCAAATTTTACAAATTCGATACTTATTCTTCTTCGGAGGCTATTTTTGGGAGAAAGGTTTTGCAAGCAGTGGTGCCTTCCGTTTAGGTTACCTGACTTGTTCCCTCCCTTCATTCGTGTCCTAAAGCTTTGGTATTGGTTCCCACAAGTAAGGATGAAGCCGTGGACCGGATACACCAATGTAGGAGAAAACAGAATTTATGTTTACCTGATAAATTTCTTTCTCCTACGGTGTATCCGGTCTACGGCCCGCCCTGGCATTTAGTCAGGTTTAAATTTTTATTTTTGTACACTACAGTCACCACTGCACCCTATGGTTCTCCTTTTTCTCCTAACCATCGGTCGAATGACTGGGGGGCGGAGCCAGAGGGGGAGCTATATGGACAGCTCTGCTGTGTGCTCTCTTTGCCACTTCCTGTAGGGAATGAGAATATACCACAAGTAAGGATGAAGCCGTGGACCGGATACACCGTAGGAGAAAGAAATTTATCAGGTAAACATAAATTCTGTTTTTAATATAAAATGATCTTCGGTAATTTAAAATATTAATCAAGAACTGTAAGTTTTATTTTGTGGAAATATTATAGGAACAGTAACAAAATTGTCGCTTTTATCCTCATCCAGAGTATCCTTATATACTTGTTAACTGCTTTATTGAAGTGTGGGTATTGATTTTTCTTTTTTAAATGGTCTTTTTGAAAAGTTATGGTTGTCCTTTGTCTCCCAATGATTTTAAGTGGATGAGTGAGCCTTTCTAAGATAAGATCAAAATTATCTAAATCTCTCTACTCACTTTGTAGGGTTCTGGATGTAAAGGAGAGGCATATACATAACAAGATAATGCTCCAAAAAAAACCCAAAGATTTTGTGTGATTTCTCTCCACACTGGGGAGTTTTTGAGCATCAGGCCCTAAGAGAGAAAGGAAGGATAAGGTGTTTAACGGAATGTAATAAACATAAAAATGGTTTTAAATAATAAATATGATCTCCGGTAATTTAAAAAATATGTGGAAATATTATAGGGATAGTAACAAAAGTGTCTTTTATCCTCATCCCCTTTTTTTTAAAGATGAAATGTTGTAGGAGGAGTATTAGGTCAAATGGTATTGGTATTTATGGATGTGCAGATGTAAAGCTTGTGTTAATCTCTTCTGAAAATTCCACTGATGGGACAGATCACACTAAAGTTCATCTGGAGCCATATTTTCTACACATTAGAAAAAGATTAGCGGAGCCAGCAGGATATACAACCAGTTTCTGTAGTGTAGTGGTTATCACGTTCGCCTAACACGCGAAAGGTCCCCCGTTCAAAACCGGGCAGAAACATCCTTTTGGACCGGTGAAAGTTCCTTCTTCCATTACGGCATAGTTTGGAAACTTCTGCATATCCTGTGTTGTTTACATCGAACTACTACCAGTTATACCACTCGTGGTAAAAGAGTGGATGCACCTTTTCAATCAGTTTTTGTAGTGTAGTGGTTATCACGTTCGCCTCACACGCGAAAGGTCCCCGGTTCGAAACCGGGCAGAAACAATTTTTTTTCTCATTTGAAATCAGAGAGTGTTCTAATTAATTCTTTAACTGTAATTCTGATAGCTATTCATGCAATGCTAACATAAATTCTTGGTATTTATGGATGTGCAGATGTAAAGCTTGTGTTAATCTCTTCTGAACATCCCACTGATGGGGCTTTTGTGTGCCTCCCAGGATGTGTTGGGATGTCGGTTCGAAACTAAGCAGAAAAAATGCTGTTTTATACTGGGAATCAAAGAAAGTGTTAATTTTGCCCTTTGCTGTAATTTTGATGGCTTTGGACGTAAAAGTGGTAAATTTTGTCTATTTATTCCTGAGCTAATTTTAGGCTTTTCTCCCCGTTTAATCAGTATCTTTTTCTTTGGAAATCCGAGGTTTATCATTCTGCTTTTACTGTAATTTTGTAATACTTAGAGGTATCTTGATAAAACTAAATGGCTTTCTAGAACAGCGTTAAGTAGTAAACAAGAGAAACATCTGAAGTCATGATTGATCTTTTTAAATAGTCTTTTTGATAAGTTATGGTTGTCCTTTGTCTCTCGATGATTTTAGGCCCTAAGAGAGAAAGGAAGGATAAGGTGTTTAACGGAATGTAATAATCCTAAAAACGGTTTTTAATATAAAATGATCTTCGGTAATTTAAAATATTAATCAAGAACCGTAAGTTTTATTTTGTGGAAATATTATAGGAACAGTAACAAAATTGTCGCTTTTATCCTCATCCAGAGTATCCTTATATACGTGTTAACTGCTTTATTGAAGAGTGGGTATTGATTTTTCTTTTTTAAATGGTCTTTTTAAAAAGTTATGGTTGTCCTTTGTCTCCCAATGATTTTAAGTGGATGAGTGAGCCTTTCTAAGATAAGAGCAAAATTATCTAAATCTCTCTACTCACTTTGTAGGGTTCTGGATGTAAAGGAGAGGCATATACAGGGTCGGCTCCAGAACAAATGAAATGGGGGGGCATTTTTTTTCACGAGGGGGCACACATTTACAAAGCATGTATGAGAGTCAATATAAGAGCAGACCTACATATTCTGCAGGAAACTGTAGCCATCTTGATATTTAATGTATAGTTAGGTGTACCATAATTTTTAGAAGTGAAACTGGGACCACCTGGTGCCGTGCCAGTGGGGGTGTGGTCAGGGACGTGGTTGAGGGGGTGTGGCGATTGCCGACCGGAACTAATTTTCCAGAGAGTAAATTAATCTTTGTGATCACTGCCTATCACAAAGGGCAGCTTTTGCTAAGCAGTTCCCCAGAATTACAGAGCAGCACCTGATGCACATATTACAGAGGTAATGCGTAATTTACAACAGGCACTTACCTAGCACACAGACTCCACACACATGTGAACACTTACCCCGGAAGGGATCTGCAAAGGAAAGGCAAAGGTCTTATAACAAGATGGCGGTGCTCTGTCACCGTTACTATGGAAACCACTAAGCATATAGTGGAAATGTTTTCTAATGTTCACGTAGCTTTATTGTAAACATAACATAATGTGAACTGTACACACAGGATAAATAACGTTACATATATAGCTATTTACACAGTGTCTGCTACTAAGCTCATGTAGCTGCTGCTATAGCAATGCCTGCTCAGTGACCAGCAGTAGCCCTTGGCTTGGAGCCTGATGCTCATTATGTGACCACAAAGCCAGGTGTGCCAGGAGAATACCCTGCCCTAGTCACTGGCACTGCTGGGGTTAAAGTGTCACCCGGGGTGGACTGTTAGTTTCTTGCTACCATGGCAACTGCATGTCCCATAGTGCTTTGTACCTCACATGCTGCCGACCCTTACACTGGCCGCACATCTGTGACTGACGTCACTCACTTCTGCGCTATTCAGCGATGCACTAATTAGTTTCACATTGCCACTGACTGTAAACAAAGTTTTCCAGGCAGTCAGTAAGGCACATGGACAGAATGGACCCAAAAATGTCTGTTTTTTTAAAAAGACAGCAAACAGAAATACCGGACTAAAACGAACAAAAGCATAATAGCTTGCTCTGTGGCTAGTTACCACCCAAGAAGCAGCCTCTTTTTGCTCAACATGTGCCTTTCACAGAGAAGAACTTTCCTGAAGCATATCAGTCTGATCCTGACTTCACAGTACAGTCCAGCCCCGAAATACCAGGCAATCCCTGAGAAATACCGGACTGTCCGGTCAAATACCAGACACCTGGCAAACTGGGACAGAATCAATTGGGTGGGACACTGGGACAGCGCCTCCAAACAGGGACAATCCCAGTCAAACTGGGACTTTCTGGTAAGCCTATGTATAGTCAATGCCAGTATTAAAGGAATATATTGTAGAGGAGATGGGAATAATTGAGTCTTGACAACTTTTCTCTTTTGGCACACAAACTTGTGTGTCATTTAATTCACATTACAGTATATATGACCATTTACAGTAAAAGTAAAAGTTTTTTAAAATAATTTTTGAGGCAAAGAATAAAACAGTACAAAGAATAAAACAGTACAGAATAGTCTCTTACACAAGCCCTCAACCTGTAAGGGCAAAGAAAAATAGTAATATACAACACTGTACATAAATCAAGCATCACCACAGTATTATACAGCATAAATAAAAGCTTTCAATTCAATACCTAGAGGGAATATAAAAGACTGAGAGTCAAAGAAAATTCAAGTATTGAAGTGCTACCTATGCGGCTGGTGATAACTAAAAAATTAGCCTCAGAATTTCAAGTTAATATATAGGACCACTTTTTTTTTTCCAAGTTAACATATAAGGCCACTATTGAACCCTTGCGACTATAGTTGCCCATATATAAATAGGATTCACAGGTGAGTAACATATAGGGCCAGATTTAAGCCCTTGTAACTAGAATAGCACATATATAATTGAGTAAAGTATGGAAAGGGGGAATATTATGAGCATCAAACATATGATGAAGAACAGGGAGTACTATGGAATCTACGTTCCACATTTACTATAGTAAACAGATACTAAGGGAAGACCCTTAGGGGGGGAAAACGGAGCTTGTCATCTCAGAGTAAAACTAGTCAACTGAAACTATGGCGGAAGAGGGTCGACAGCCGACTTATTTATCTTATATTTTGAATGGAAGGAGAGAGACAATTGAGGGACATCCTTCATGTTGCGTAAAAAAAATGCATACCCATATAATTATTTTAGACAGGTTAGCAGAGATACTGTATAGGAGAGAATATGGGCTACACAGCCAATTACATGTAGTAAGCCATACCAACAATAAAATTTACAGTGCAAGATAACTTTGTGTGGCAATATCGCAGCAGCAGTATAACCCTTGTCACATTAAAACAAACAAGCATATAGAAAAACAGACAAGTTATAAACTAGAACTGCATTAACTTGTAACCACTAACAGGCAGCAATGAATCCAGATCAAGACCTATACTCTGACTCAGTCTTACACACTATAATTTACCTTTCCCTTTTAAAAACCCACAGGATATCCCCATTAGTTAAAAGTATATGCAGATACGTCTCACAGCAGTATATAATGACTATCTGGAATGAATGAGCATAAGTTCACTCTTAGGATCACTAATATAGGGGAATGAGTAATATTTTTTTTTTAAATAAGAAGCATATAATGATTTCTGTATTAAAATAGCAGGTACTATAGAAATATAAAATAGGATAAGTTCAAATAAGTAATATCCCATGATACCTAGGAGTTTTGCCTTACATATTCTTTGAAGGGTAGAAACTACATTAATCCAGCAGACTAGAGTAGAAGAACCAGTGTTTTCTCTATGATGTGTGCGTTATCAACCTATAAGTGGATACTCTATGTACCTGTCCAAGGTCTTGTAGTACCTATATTACTTACTGGAAACCTATGCTTCCTAGAATTTAATCACATACTTGGAGTTTGGGGAAAAGGTTTAATGGAATCTGAGTTCCTCTGTTTATCCAGTAAACAGATCTAAATGTGGGGGGGGCGGATCCAATAATAGAAGGAACCTAAGAAAGGGGCATCCGTTGTACTATAGGGTCTTCTCTCATACAAAAAACAGGGTGTACCTATCTGTAACTTCTCTGTGGAGAGTATGAATACACATGGGCCTGCAGCAAACATGAAAGAAGAATAAGATGATATAGGAGTTGCCCTAATAATGAGGCCTCTCTTAATAACAGTGTTATGTGTGACGAGTTTCTGTAATTAAAATGTAAAGGTCAAAGCAAGGAAATTAGTCAGAACATCAGACAGACAATATAAGCAGAGCATTATACAGCATCATATCAAACAACCAGCAAGGACATATTATTCAACTAACTGCTGTTATAGTGTTATATATTGAGTTCTAACTGTCAGGACTATCTGGGCCTATGATCATGCCACCCCGGCCGCAGGTGACACAACCACAAGTCCATGGCACTATAAGGGTTATTTTTTTCCCCTTTTTTCAGCGTATACTGCTATGTTATCTGAACGTATTATGTAAACCAGTGGGGTATAAACTAGGTTAGCAATGTAGATTAAAACTCTTAAGTAGATATTACCCTATAAGTTTATAAAAGAACGTGTGGGGAAGATGACTTGAGGAATGTCAACTCCAGCCTTATTTTTCCTGCGAGCACTGTGATGCATTTACATTCAAATATGGCATCAATGCAAAATCAAACAGAGCTCAACTCACTATTAGTATAGTGGAAGGCGACGAGTGTCCGAATGGAACCTCTTCAAAATAATATCTTTCCACTCATTTGTGCACTTGTGAGTGAGATCCCTTTCAAATGCCAGTTGTACCAACTGGGCTTTGCGTGCATGAAGCATAGCACGTCTATGATCTGTGAAAACGTTTTTAAGAGTCGAGAACGAGTTCTCGCACATGGCAGTGGAGGCACCAAAAGTTAATGCGAGTTTGAAAGCAGTCAGTACGCTTGGCATGGCCTTCAATGTTTTTTGTTGTGTTTTGAGGATACGTGTAATTGTCCACTTCTCTCCTTGTGTGTCCTTATTCATTTGTGTGAGCAAGAACTGTTTTGCAACTGCGTATTCAGCTCCAACCATATTTGAATGTGTCAACTCCATGATGTGCTTGATAGCATCTGTATCAAGAAAGGTATCTCTCTCTGGATCCAGCGCTGCAAGCGCTGTAGCCAACTGCGTGTTACGCTCACTGAAGCGTTCATCCATTTCGCATAACACTACATCGAGTGTATTAAAGAACAGCCTCTTCAGTTCCAATTTGTCGTCTTTGTCCCCCTGTCTGACGGTCTCTTCAATCACATATTGATCCATGTTCTTATTTAATGTGCGTCTTCGTTTAGGTGGTACGGGTGTCAATGTTTTGTTGGCAGCTGTGGTAGTGTTCCACAAGTCGGTGAACGTCTCATCACATCGTAGTTTGCGAATGCACTCTATTGCACTAGCCACAAGGCCCATTCCTGTAAGCAGGTCTGTGTCTTCTCCCTGTAGAAGCTTATTTGGCGGATCCAGTAATAAAAGCACTTTGCGCATAAGGTGTGCAATAAATATGAAGCTTGGCTTGGTCACCTCCCTCAAAAACCTAACTGCCTCCACCCTAACCTCTGCTCCATGGGCACGTACAGTTTCTAACTTCGTCAGTAGTGAAATAATGTCTTGTAATGAGGAAAGAATTACTGAAACGGTGGCAAGATGGCCTGTCCAGCGCTGATCAAGCAATCGCTTGAGTCGCACACCCTGGTATTGAACAGCGATTGTGGGTTTTTTAAAGAATTTATAGAGAGTATTACACAAGGTAAAAAAATCCATGATTGATTCTTCTGATGACATTGCATGTACTACGACTAAATGTAGCTGGTGGTTAAAACAGTGCACATATGGTATTTCTCGTTCTAGTTTTTCTTGTAAGATTTTTTGCACTCCACCATGACTTCCAGACATGAGTGAGGCTCCTTCATACACTTGGCTTAAGATCTTGGTGGTTTTCAGGCCATTTTTTGTTAGCTCTGCTATTATAGTGTCTGCCAGTGTTTTAGCATCTCCTGCACTGGCAGTTGCTATAGTAAGAAGGCGCTCTGTAGCTTGGTTTTCTTCAGAGACATATCGAATTACAATTGAAATGTTTTCACAGCCAGTCGGGTCCCGGGTGCCATCAACCTTTATGGTATACCATGAATTGCCTACTTCACCCACTATAGCTTCCGTCACCACACTGCTGAGTATACCAATTAGTTCGTTCTGTATGCTGTGACATGTATATGTAGCATTTCGCGGGATAGACTTTGATATTTCGGCCAATTGTGAGTCCTTCTTAATTGTGTAGTCTAGTAGTGAGAGGAAAAGGCCACTGCCTCCCTCTGACATGTCATCAAAAGCATCCAGTTTACCTCTTAAAGGCAATTGGTTCTCAGACAGAAATACTATTACATCAATCAGGGAGGAAACATAAAACCTGCTTTTTCCCAGTTGGTCTTGTGGAGTTATAAAATCATGATTAGAATAAATTATAAAATCATGATTAGAAAAATATACAATTTCAAAGAAGAATTACACATTAAATATGTTTTTCATAGATAAAACATTTAGATATAAATTAAGATATAGAATATGGACTAAAGAGTTATAAATTAAATTAATTTAGGATTAGTCAGTTTAGTTAGTAATGGGTTAAATGCTGTTTCTCCAACATTGGTGTGTCCGGTCCACGGCGTCATCCTTACTTGTGGGAATATCTCTTCCCCAACAGGAAATGGCAAAGAGTCCCAGCAAAGCTGGCCATATAGTCCCTCCTAGGCTCCGCCCACCCCAGTCATTCTCTTTGCCGTTGCACAGGCAACATCTCAACGGAGATGGTTAAGAGTTTTTTGGTGTTTAAATGTAGTTTTTATTCTTCTATCAAGTGTTTGTTATTTTAAAATAGTGCTGGTATGTACTATTTACTCTGAAACAGAAAAGGATGAAGATTTCTGTTTGTGAGAGGAAGATGATTTTAGCAGACAGTAACTAAAATCGATTGCTGTTTCCACATAGGACTGTTGAGATGAAGTAACTTCAGTTGGGGGAAACAGTTAGCAGACTTTTCTGCTTAAGGTATGACTAGCCATATTTCTAACAAGACCATGTAATGCTGGAAGGCTGTCATTTCCCCTCATGGGGACCGGTAAGCCATTTTCTTAGTCAAACAAACAGAATAAAGGGCTTAATATGGGCTAAAAAACTGGTAGACATTTTTTATGGGCTAAATCGATTGCTTTATTTGGGCATTTTATTCATATTTATGCTGACAATTTGCATTTATAAAGTTGGGGAACGTTTATTAAACGGCAGGCACTATGTTAGACACCTTTTCCAGTCAGGGGGCCTTCCTAGTTGTAGACTAAGCCTCATTTTCGCGCCATTACTGCGCAGTTGTTTTTTGAGAGCAGGGCATGCAGATGCATGTGTGAGGATCTGAAATTTGCTGGAAAAGCTTTTAGAAGGCGTCAATTGGTATCGTATTCCCCTTTGGGCTTGGTTGGGTCTCAGCAAAGGCTATAGCTGGGACTGTATAGGGGTTCAATTTGTAAACGGCTCCGGTTCCGTTATTTTAAGGGTTAAAGCTCTGAAATTTGGTGTGCAATACTCTTAATGCTTTAAGACACTGTGGTGAAATTTTGGTAATTGAACAATTCCTTCATACTTTTTCACATATTCAGTAATAAAGTGTTTTCTGTTTAAAATTTAAAGAGACAGTAACGGTTTTGTTTTAAAACGTTTTTTGTGCTTTGTTGATAAGTTTAAGCCTGTTTAACATGTCTGTGCCTTCGGATAAGCTATGTTCTATATGTATGAAAGCCAATGTGTCTCCCCATTTAAATTTATGTGATAATTGTGCCATAGCTTCCAAACAAAGTAAGGACAGTACTGCCACAGATAATGAAATTGCCCAAGATGATTCCTCAGATGAGGGGAGTAAACATGATACTACATCATCTCCTACTGTGTCTACACCAGTTTTGCCCACACAGGAGGCCCCTAGTACATCTAGTGCGCCAATGCTTATTACCATTCAACAATTAACGGCTGTAATGGATAACTCCATAGCAAATATTTTATCCAAAATGCCTACTTATCAGAGAAAGCGCGATTGCTCTGTTTTAAACACTGAAGAGCAGGAGGGCGCTGATGATAATTGTTACCCTCACACCAATCTGAAGGGACCATGAGGGAGGTTTTGTCAGATGGGGAAATTTCAGATTCAGGAAAAATTTCTCAACAAGCTGAACCTGATGTTGTGACATTTAAATTTAAATTAGAACATCTCCGCGCACTGCTTAAGGAGGTGTTATCTACTCTGGATGATTGTGACAACTTGGTCATTCCAGAGAAATTATGCAAGATGGACAAGTTCCTAGAGGTTCCGGTGCACCCCGACGCTTTTCCTATACCCAAGCGGGTGGCGGACATAGTAAATAAGGAGTGGGAAAAGCCCGGCATACCTTTTGTTCCCCCCCCTATATTTAAGAAATTATTTCCTATGGTCGACCCCAGAAAGGACTTATGTCAGACAGTCCCTAAGGTCGAGGGGGCAGTTTCTACTCTAAATAAACGCACTACTATTCCTATCGAAGATAGTCGTGCTTTCAAAGATCCTATGGATAAAAAATTGGAGGGTTTGCTTAAAAAGATTTTTGTACAGCAAGGTTACCTTCTACAACCCATTTCGTGCATTGTTCCTATCACTACAGCAGCGTGGTTCTGGTTCGAGGAACTAGAAATCTCGCTTAGTAGAGAGACTCCATATGAGGAGGTTATGGACAGAGTTCACGCACTTAAGTTGGCTAACTCTTTTATTTTAGATGCCGCTTTGCAATTAGCTAGATTAGCGGCGAAAAATTCAGGGTTTGCTATCGTGGCGCGCAGAGCGCTTTGGCTAAAGTCTTGGTCAGCGGATGTGTCATCCAAGACAAAATTGCTTAACATCCCTTTCAAAGGTAAAACTCTATTTGGACCAGAATTGAAAGAGATTATTTCAGACATCACTGGGGGAAAGGGCCACGCCCTTCCACAAGATAGACCTTTCAAGGCCAAAAATAAGTCTAATTTTCGTTCCTTTTGCAATTTCAGGAACGGACCGGCCTCTAATTCTGCATCCTCTAAGCTAGAGGGTAATGCCTCACAACCCAAACCAGCCTGGAAACCGATGCAAGGCTGGAACAAGGGTAAGCAGGCCAAGAAGCCTGCCGCTGCTAACAAAACAGCATGAAGGAGTAGCCCCCGATCCGGACCGGATCTAGTTGGGGGCAGACTCTCTCTCTTTGCTCAGGCTTGGGCAAGAGATGTTCAGGATCTTTGGGCGCTAGAAATAGTTTCTCAGGGTTATCTCCTGGAATTCAGGGAACTACCCCCAAGGGGAAGGTTCCACATGTCTCACTTATCCTCAAACCAAATAAAGAGACAGGCGTTCTTACATTGTGTAGAAGACCTGTTAAAGATGGGAGTGATACACCCAGTTCCAATAAAGGAACAAGGAATGGGATTTTATTCCAATCTGTTCGTAGTTCCCAAAAAAGAGGGAACTTTCAGACCAATTTTGGATTTGAAGATCCTAAACAAATTTCTCAGGGTACCATCGTTCAAGATGGAAACCATTCGAACGATTCTACTCACTATCCAGGAAAGTCAATTTATGACTACCGTGGATCTAAAGGATGCGTACCTACATATTCCTATCCACAAAGAACATCATCAGTTCCTAAGGTTCGCTTTTCTGGACAAGCATTACCAGTTTGTGGCCCTCCCATTCGGGTTAGCCACTGCTCCAAGGATTTTCACAAAGGTACTAGGGTCCCTTCTAGCGGTTCTAAGACCGAGGGGCATTGCAGTAGTACCTTACTTGGACGAAATTCTAATACAAGCGTCGTCCCTGTCAAAAGCAAAGGCTCATACAGACATCGTTCTGGCCTTTCTCAGATCACACGGATGGAAGGTGAACATAGAAAAAAGTTCTCTGTCTCCGTCGACAAGAGTTCCCTTCTTGGGAACAATAATAGATTCCTTAGAAATGAGGATTTTTCTGACAGAGGTCAGAAAGTCAAAACTTCTAAGCACTTGTCAAGTTCTTCATTCTGTTCCTCGTCCTTCCATAGCGCAGTGCATGGAAGTAGTAGGGTTGATGGTTGCAGCAATGGACATAGTTCCTTTTGCACAAATTCATCTAAGACCATTACAACTGTGCATGCTCAAACAGTGGAATGGGGACTATACAGACTTGTCTCCAATGATTCAAGTAGATCAGAAGACCAGAGATTCACTCCGTTGGTGGCTGACCCTGGACCATCTGTCCCAGGGAATGAGCTTCCACAGACCAGAGTGGGTCATTGTCACGACCGACGCCAGTCTAGTGGGCTGGGGCGCGGTCTGGGAATCCCTGAAAGCTCAGGGTCTATGGTCTCGGGAAGAGTCTCTTCTCCCGATAAACATTCTGGAACTGAGAGCGATATTCAATGCTCTCAGGGCTTGGCCTCAACTAGCAAAGGCCAGATTCATAAGGTTCCAATCAGACAACATGACGACCGTTGCGTATCTCAATCATCAGGGGGGAACAAGGAGTTCCCTGGCGATGAAAGAAGTGACCAAAATAATTCAATGGGCGGAGGATCACTCCTGCCACCTATCTGCGATCCACATTCCAGGTGTGGAAAACTGGGAAGCGGATTATTTGAGTCGTCAGACATTCCATCCGGGAGAGTGGGAACTCCACCCGGAGATCTTTGCCCAGTTGACGCAACTATGGGGCATTCCAGATATGGATCTGATGGCGTCTCGTCAGAACTTCAAGGTTCCTTGCTACGGGTCCAGATCCAGGGATCCCAAGGCGACTCTAGTCGATACACTAGTAGCGCCTTGGACCTTCAACCTAGCTTATGTGTTTCCACCGTTTCCTCTCATTCCCAGGCTGGTAGCCAGGATCAAACAGGAGAGGGCCTCGGTGATCTTGATAGCTCCTGCGTGGCCACGCAGGACTTGGTATGCAGACCTGGTGAATATGTCATCGGTTCCACCATGGAAGCTACCTTTGAGACAGGACCTTCTTGTTCAGGGTCCATTCGAACATCCAAATCTGGTCTCCCTCCAGCTGACGGCTTGGAGATTGAACGCTTGATTCTATCAAAGCGTGGGTTTTCAGATTCTGTGATAGATACTCTGGTTCAGGCCAGAAAACCGGTAACTAGACAGATTTACCATAAAATATGGAAAAGATATATCTGTTGGTGTGAATCCAAAGGATTCCCATGGAATAAGATAAAAATTCCTAAGATTCTCTCCTTTCTACAAGAAGGTTTGGAGAAAGGATTATCTGCAAGTTCTCTAAAGGGACAGATCTCTGCTTTATCTGTCTTACTACACAAAAGACTGGCAGCTGTGCCAGATGTTCAAGCATTTGTTCAGGCTCTGGTTAGGATCAAGCCTGTTTACAGATCTTTGACTCCTCCCTGGAGTCTAAATCTAGTTCTTTCAGTTCTTCAAGGGGTTCCGTTTGAACCTTTACATTCCATAGATATTAAGTTACTATCTTTGAAAGTTTTGTTTTTGGTTGCAATTTCTTCTGCTAGAAGAGTTTCAGAGTTATCTGCTCTGCAGTGTTCTCCGCCCTATCTGGTGTTCCATGCAGATAAGGTGGTTTTGCGTACTAAGCCTGGTTTTCTTCCTAAGGTTGTTTCTAACAAAAATATTAACCAGGAGATAGTTGTACCTTCTTTATGTCCGAATCCAGTTTCAAAGAAGGAACGTTTGTTACACAATTTGGACGTAGTCCGTGCTCTAAAATTCTATTTAGAGGCTACAAAAGATTTCAGACAAACATCTTCCTTGTTTGTTGTTTATTCTGGTAAAAGAAGAGGTCAAAAAGCGACTTCTACCTCTCTTTCCTTTTGGCTTAAAAGCATCATCCGATTGGCTTATGAGACTGCCGGACGGCAGCCTCCTGAAAAAATCACAGCTCACTCCACTAGGGCTGTGGCTTCCACATGGGCCTTCAAGAACGAGGCTTCTGTTGACCAGATATGTAAGGCAGCTACTTGGTCTTCACTGCACACTTTAGCCAAATTTTACAAATTTGATACTTTTGCTTCTTCGGAGGCTATTTTTGGGAGAAAGGTTTTGCAAGCTGTGGTGCCTTCCGTTTAGGTAACCTGATTTGCTCCCTCCCTTCATCCGTGTCCTAAAGCTTTGGTATTGGTTCCCACAAGTAAGGATGACGCCGTGGACCGGACACACCAATGTTGGAGAAAACAGAATTTATGCTTACCTGATAAATTACTTTCTCCAACGGTGTGTCCGGTCCACGGCCTGCCCTGGTTTTTTAATCAGGTCTGATGAATTATTTTCTCTAACTACAGTCACCACGGTACCATATGGTTTCTCCTATATATATTTCCTCCTGTCCGTCGGTCGAATGACTGGGGTGGGCG
Source organism: Bombina bombina (assembly GCF_027579735.1). Classification (NCBI taxonomy): domain Eukaryota; kingdom Metazoa; phylum Chordata; class Amphibia; order Anura; family Bombinatoridae; genus Bombina; species Bombina bombina. The sequence continues at coordinate 36,418,287 of NC_069502.1, forward strand.
GAGCCTAGGAGGGACTATATGGCCAGCTTTGCTGGTACTCTTTGCCATTTCCTGTTGGGGAAGAGATATTCCCACAAGTAAGGATGACGCCGTGGACCGGACACACCGTTGGAGAAAGTAATTTATCAGGTAAGCATAAATTCTGTTTTTAAAGACAATGTATTTAAAACTGTGACATTTACATTCAGTTGCTGTTGTTAATCAAAACACCTACACTGTGTGCAGAATTATTAGGCAAATGAGTATTTTGACCACATCATCCTCTTTATGCATGTTGTCTTACTCCATGCTGTATAGGCTCGAAAGCCTGCTACCAATTAAGCATATTAGGTGATGTGAATCTCTGTAATGAGAAGGGGTGTGGTCTAATGACATCAACACCCTATATCAGGTGTGCATAATTATTAGGCAACTTCCTTTCCTTTGGCAAAATGGGTCAAAAGAAGGACTTGACAGGCTCAGAAAAGTCAAAAATAGTGAGATATCTTGCAGAGGGATGCAGCACTCTTAAAATTGCAAAGCTTCTGATGCGTGATCATCGAACAATCAAGCATTTCATTCAAAATAGTCAACAGGGTCGCAAGAAGAGTGTGGAAAAACCAAGGCGCAAAATAACTGCCCATGAACTGAGAAAAGTCAAGCGTGCAGCTGCCAAGATGCCACTTGCCACCAGTTTGGCCATATTTCAGAGCTGCAACATCACTGGAGTGCCCAAAAGCACAAGGTGTGCAATACTCAGAGACATGGCCAAGGTAAGAAAAGCTGAAAGACGACCACCACTGAACAAGACACACAAGCTGAAACGTCAAGACTGGGCCAAGAAATATCTCAAGACTGATTTTTCTAAGGTTTTATGGACTGATGAAATGAGAGTGAGTCTTGATGGGCCAGATGGATGGGCCCGTGGCTGGATTGGTAAAGGGCAGAGAGCTCCAGTCCGACTCAGACGCCAGCAAGGTGGAGGTGGAGTACTGGTTTGGGCTGGTATCATCAAAGATGAGCTTGTGGGGCCTTTTCGGGTTGAGGATGGAGTCAAGCTCAACTCCCAGTCCTACTAACAGTTTCTGGAAGACACCTTCTTCAAGCAGTGGTACAGGAAGAAGTCTGCATCCTTCAAGAAAAACATAATTTTCATGCAGGACAATGCTCCATCACACATGTCCAAGTACTCCACAGCGTGGCTGGCAAGAAAGGGTATAAAAGAAGAAAATCTAATGACATGGCCTCCTTGTTCACCTGATCTGAACCCCATTGAGAACCTGTGGTCCATCATCAAATGTGAGATTTACAAGGATGGAAAACAGTACACCTCTCTGAACAGTGTCTGGGAGGCTGTGGTTGCTGCTGCACGCAATGTTGATGGTGAACAGATCAAAACACTGACAGAATCCATGGATGGCAGGCTTTTGAGTGTCCTTGCAATGAAAGGTGGCTATATTGTCACTGATTTGTTTTTGTTTTGTTTTTGAATGTCAGAAATGTATATTTGTGAATGTTGAGATGTTATATTGGTTTCACTGGTAAAAATAAATAATTGAAATGGGTATATATTTGTTTTTTGTTAAGTTGCCTAATAATTATGCACAGTAATAGTCACCTGCACACACAGATATACCCCTAAAATAGCTATAACTAAAAACAAACTAAAAACTACTTCCAAAACTATTCAGCTTTGATATTAATGAGTTTTTTGGGTTCATTGAGAACATGGTTGTTGTTCAATAATAAAATTAATCCTCAAAAATACAACTTGCCTAATAATTCTGCACTCCCTGTATACTGCTAGCTAGACACATAGTATTGTTAACACTCTAATGCACTGCGCATGAACAAGTTAAAATAGTATTTTCTATATGTCAGCCAAAATTATAAAGTCTTTTTAAGGAAGTTTAAATATACAAAGATAGCCTTTTCATTTATGGTATGCTTTAATTTCATTGGCTTAAAATGTGTATATAAGCTTTGCATTTGTATAAGGCTATTGTTATCTTCAGCCTTCAGATCTCGAGGTATGTATCAATCTTTCTGTGATTAATAAATAGTTTATGTCAACTAATATTTGATAAATATGAGTATTAATTTAATCTGTTAGATAACCCAGATTAAATATTTGTCTATAGTTAGGGTTTTGTCCAACGAAGGCGAAATAAAGCCATATTAAGAATAATTCTTACAAGCATCTCATTTTTATCCTTTTTTGCGAGAATCATACATATACATCTGTTGCTAAACACTCATTTAGTGACAGCCCTTAGACTAGAGGTATATACGACTCTTTGGGGGAATCGTCCTGTTGGAATTTGAAACCCTTGGACCATAGTGCATTCTTAAGCTGGACTTTGAACACTGTGTGTGTGTCTACTGATGCTCTGTAAGTAACTTGTTCTTTTTTATCAAATAGATTCTCAAAACCGCCTCCATGATGAGCTAATCACTCAGCCAATCAGCATTCAGCGCTCTGAGCACTGTGGGGAGGCGTGCCTGCTGATTGACAGAGTGACGTGTGGATCATTGGTCATGTGACGTCGGGCCAGGCTGTTCAGACAGTCACAGTTGAGTTCAGGTGGGAAGAAAGGAGGGAGAAGAGCTGCTGCTGCAACTTAAAGCGTGCGGTACTACTGCCCTGCCCGGCCCCGGCTGCTTAAAAAAAACTTAGAAGAAGACTAGTGGCGTGCACTGCTCACTGCAGTGCTGAGACTGAGTGCTCAGCTCACACAGATTGGAATGGACTCAGACGTCACATCAGCAGCAGCCATTGCGCCGGTTGTGGAGTCAGTGAGGGGGTCCTGGGACCTGGAGGAGGGAGGACTGTGCTGCAGTGTGGTGCCAGGAGGAGAGAACTGAAGACTCCAGGAGGAGCCAACCGAGGAGGAGTGTGGAGGAGCGCGGCGTGTGTGGAGGACCGTTGAGTGTGTGACAGACAGGAGTCCTGTCTCTCTCAGTCGGAGTCTAGGCAGTGACTGACGGCGACTGGACCTCATCACAGGATTAGATCATCAGCTCAGGTAAGGTTAGGCCAGTGTGTGTGCTCATGTGCTGCTGCTGCAGCCCTGAATAATTTGCAGCAGAATTTTATTCAATGAATAAAGTGTGACAGACAAAGTAGTAGTCATAAAAGTGATTTTATTTTAAAATAGATGTGTCTCTTCCCCCCTCCCCTGTGTCTCTCCCCCCCCCTCCCCTGTGTCTCCCCCCCTCCCCTGTGTCTCCCCCCCCACCCCTGTTTCTCTCCCCCCTCCCTCCCCTGTTTCTCTCCCCCCCTCCCTCCCCTGTGTCTCTCCCTCCTCCCTCCCCTGTGTCTCTCCCCCCCCTCCCTCCCCTGTGTCTTTTCCCCCTCCCTCCCCTGTCTCTCCCCCCCCTCCCTCCCCTGTGTCTTTTCCTCCTCCCTCCCCTGTGTCTCTCCCCCCTCCCTCCCCTGTCTCTCTCCCCCCTCCCTCCCCTGTGTCTCTCCCCCCTCCCTCCCCTGTTTCTCTCCCCCCTCCCTCCCCTGTTTCTCTCCCCCTCCCTCCCCTGTTCCTCTCCCCCTCCCTCCCCTGTTTCTCTCCCCCTCCCCTGTCTCTCTCCCCCTCCCTCCCCTGTTTCTCTCCCCCTCCCTCCCCTTTCTGTTGACATGAAACAGCCACATTTTAATCTTAAAGCAACTGAGACAAGAGCTATTTTATCTGAAATAGGCTAAGCACCAATTAATAAAGGCTCTGTTGATGATTTTAATAAATTTTGTAAATGGACTGTCCAATTTTTGCGTTGGGAAACTGGTAATGATTTACAACTGATTGAAGTTTTTCTTAAAGGATTGGGATCTCATTCTCCTGTTTTAGAGGGTTTTGCACATTCCTTTCCCCAACTGATTGACAGATGCTGCCATAAGTTCTTTCATGTCACAAATAGGTTCCAGTTACACAAATCCTTTGCACCCCTCCCTAATGAGTCTATTACAGAGACTGCAAATAGAATTGTTGTTTTTCTAGCTGCATGTGACACCAAAGCAATTTCTCCTGCACATAGAAAAGACACAAACTGATTTACAAAACAGTAAAATAATTTGTGAATTAATTCTTACATTAGTTCCCTTTTCACAGTTGATTGATAGATGCTGTAAAAAGCAGTTTCCTGTGACATAGGTTTTAAGTTACAACTTACAAAATGAATCTTTTACGTTGATTCTCTTCCTAAATGATTTTTTGTAGTCTATTTCAGGAACAACAAAGTGATTTTAAACATATTTTTTCTTAAGACTACAGTGGTTTGTATATATGTAAATAAGCATGCTATGCAATATAAGTTGCGTGAAAACTAAGACAGCATGAATACTGAGAAACAACATATAGTTTATTTATGAAGAAAAAAAAAAAGGTTTATTTTTCAGGTATATATGTATAATACTTGTGACTCATCAGTATGTTCAAGATTCTGCCTTTAACTGTGATAGGATTTGAACAACTATACTGTGAATTACACTGCTATAAAAGGATCAAAAGAACCAGTCTTGGAACAGTTTGTTATTTGTTTGAACAATTCCTACACTCTAAGACTACCTCATATTTTGCCTGTTATATTTATGCTTATAGTTTTCATATAATTGTTAAGTTGTCTAAGAAAATACATATATATTTTATTTTAATTGTTAATATATTTTCTTGGACTATAAGGTTGCCTGACATATTTAAGCCATATTATATTTTTATTATATTATTGCCACATAGTTTATTCTAACCATTTAATATGTTTTCTTTAAAAGCATGTGCATGTTGTTTTTTGACTATAATGCTTATCTGTTTTTGCTATTCTAATATATTTGTTTCCCAAATAATTCATAATAAAATAAGGAGTATACCACAGAATGATAATTCTACTAAACAATTTCATTATCAGCCTATGTTTCTTAAATCTCACTCCACAGCTGATACTAGTTTAATGACTCTGATGTTATCAAATTTTAATTGTCTTGTCCTTTCACCTTCAAGACCTATTTATCATATTTCCCATCCTTCTATTTCTCCTCAGTTTGTTGCACTTTTTGTTGCTAGTGTAAAAAAGTTTGATTATTTACAAGAATTAATGCTTCTCATCTTATTATTCCAGGATATGGTGGCATACCCCATACAGGAAAGAACATCTGTCTCCTATGCAGTATTGATTTACTTTCTTCTCCTGCAGGAATTCTACATGATGATAAACAAGTTCCTTTGGTTATGTCAGATAATATTCTATCTTGTGATACAAGTAGCACAGTATATTTCTCTAATGTTTCTTATATATCTCCTACTTTATTAATTAATCATTTGAATCCTTTTGATTCTGTAGGATTATGGCAATGTATGGACCATGGTATTTCCCAATTTTCTGTTAATATTAGTATATTTGTACATACTACTACGTCACTTCCTTTGTCTAAACCTATTCCTACCTCTTTAGAAAAACCTTTTCATGAAGGTGATCCTATTCAGGTACGTTTAGATTCTGCGACACAAGTTGCTTATGATGTTGAATATCGTTTAGTTACTTGGCATCTTCAATTGTCAAGGTGGATGGTTTCTACACAATATTCAAACTGCACTCCCTTTGTGTCTGTACAAGAAAAATCATTCCAATGGTGGTTTCATGAAAGTTTATTGCAAAATATTTCTCTTCGATCTAATCATAGACCTAGGAGAGATGTACTTGCGACTGGCTTGGGAGCATATGGTAGTATGATTGGCTCTACTGCACAAATAAATTCTGAAATATTAAGATATAAATTAGCAAATCTTGCCTCTCATGCAGCTACAGGCTTAGATACTCAATATGGAATTAACAATAATATTGCTAATCTCCAGCAACATCAAACTTATGTTATGGTGGATATTACTAATATTATTAAAAATAAATTTAATGTTTTAGTAAATGAATTATATAATTTTACACATGAGACAGCCTGGGCTATGTTATGCTCTCAAGTACAATCTGATCTATCTACTGACTTAAAGATTCCACTTCAAAGTTTATGGTCTGGAAAGTGGCCAGCTTCTTTAAGTTTAGCTGCATCTAAGTCAGTCACTAATTTTGCCATGACACATCTTTTATGGTGGGAAGTAATTTTATCTGACTGCACCACTGAATTTTGTATGATTCATACATTAATTCCTTGGTCTGGTAAAGATACTATTATTTATCGCTTAGCGACAATTGGTCTTCCTGCTAATGTTTCATTACTGTTTCCAGTATTGTCACATCAATGGGTGTCACATAACATTGATGAATCAAAATGGACACTTGTTGATGTATCATTATGTCATTCCAATGCAAATTCGTTTATCTGTTCCCTTTCACAATTCCATACAACCAATGAAACATGTTGGGAAAATCAAAAGTCTTGTACCTTACAAAGTCATTTTAATGTACTTAGACCGGTATTTTATTTAGGATCTGACAGAGTTTGTTTTCATTTATTTAATTCTGATACTATTATATTCCAAACACAGGATAATGTATTTGCTAGTTCTCATTTATTACCTGGTACCTGGTGTAATACTATTCCACTTAATTATATTGCATCATCTACTTGGAATTTTACCATGCCCCAAACTCTTAATATTACTTTAAATTTAACATGGGACCATGTTATGAATTTTTCTGTTTATGATTTACCTTTGGGTATGGGATCACAAATGAAGAAATGGTTAACTGATTCTACTATAATTTCTTCCTTGTTACAAAATTTAAAACATATTTCTGTAGATACTAAAATTACAGTTGAACATGAACAAGGAATTTTAAAATCAGCTGCTTCTAGTATTTTACAGGATGCAAATATATCTTGGTGGGAATCTGTATTTGGATATAGTAGTACAGCTACTCAATTTTTTAATATTATGTTACACCCTGTTATTGTTTTAACTATTGTTCAAATTTTTATGTTTATGTGTGGTTGTGTTTGTTATCAAAAGCATTTAAACAAAAAATTAGACAACTTACAACCCTGGAACATCTTAATTCACAACAAAAACATTATGTACCTTTATATTCTGCTTATTCAGTTTCACTTTACACAACTAGGCTTCCTAATCCAATTTGACTGACATATAGAATAATTTGATATCAATATTGTATACTTATACTTTCTTTTTTTATTTTTTAGGATACTCCTATCTCTCTTTTCTTGGTGTCTGGATGGAATTCTTTTGATTTGCACTTGGGCTCTTCTGAATTGATCTGCCTGACTACTACTTGACATGCTGAGGCCTTGTGACAAGTTTACCTATGGTTGCTGCACTCGTTACCTGCAACCAACTGTGTCATCTACTTGTTTCACCCTATGGTTCTTCCTTGGCCTTTTCAGTGTTTATATACACTATTGTTCCTGTTTGTAAGCACTGTGAAGATTACACATGTTGTATTTCTTGCCGGAACTGCTCATACAGACTTTATTGCTTTAAATTCTGCAACAAATGTATCTTACTACAAAGGTAGTTATGAACTGAACTTTTTCTTTGCATGACGCTGCTATAGATTTGATTCCTTCAATCAAGATTTGAACATCTTTATTTATGAACTATGTAATTATTGGAACATTCTTTATAGTAGTGTATGACGTCAAATCCACTGTCTATTGTTTGAAATATGTCTGGTATATGTCTGGTAGTTTCTTCTGTGTTGGCCCTTAGTGTTTAATCATTGGGATTGTGTCTGACATAAAGAAAAGAAAGTGGGGGAATGTGGAGTTATAAAATCATGATTAGAATAAATTATAAAATCATGATTAGAAAAATATACAATTTCAAAGAAGAATTACACATTAAATATGTTCTTCATAGATAAAACATTTAGATATAAATTAAGATCTAGAATATGGACTAAAGAGTTATAAATTAAATTAATTTAGGATTAGTCAGTTTAGTTAGTAATGGGTTAAATGCTGTTTTAAAGACAATGCATTTAAAACTGTGACATTTACATTCAGTTGCTGTTGTTAATCAAAACACCTATACTGCTAGCTAGACACATAGTATTATTAACACTCTAATGCACTGCGCATGAACAAGTTAAAATAGTATTTTCTATATGTCAGCCAAAATTATAAAGTCTTTTTAAGGAAGTTTAAATATACAAAGATAGCCTTTTCATTTATGGTATGCTTTAATTTCATTGGCTTAAAATGTGCATATAAGCTTTGCATTTGTATAAGGCTATTGTTATCTTCAGCCTCCAGATCTCGGGGTATGTATCAATCTTTCTGTGATTAATAAATAGTTTATGTCAACTAATATTTGATAAATATGAGTATTAATTTAATCTGTTAGATAACCCAGATTAAATATTTGTCTATAGTTAGGGTTTTGTCTAACGAAGGCGAAATAAAATCATATTAAGAATAATTCTTACAAGCATCTCATTTTTATCCTTTTTTGCGAGAATCATACATATACATCTGTTGCTAAACACTCATTTAGTGACAGCCCTTAGGCAGAGGTATATACGACAGGTCTGCGTTAACAAGTGTTGAGATTTCTTTGCCTTGCATCTCATGATTCTCTCGCTCATACCACAATGCCTGGCAGGTGATATGCTCTTTGGAGTTTTCATGTCTATGAAAACCCTTATCTTTTTCAATTGCATGTTTCCAATCATTGTAGCCCCGGACCAGGAAAGCCGAGTCTATTGTTCCCCGTGCAGTTTTACCGAAATGGCGGCAAGGAAAGCAGTAAGCTGCATCTGCCTTGACACTGTATTCCAACCAATCTCGGTTTTGATGCCATCCACTTACAAATGACCGCTTTTTGCCCTGGTAAAAACAGTTTGGGTATTGCTTCAAAAAAACTTGGTTTGGATGGTTTATCCCAAGATCATCTGGGGCCTGGGGTATCTGTTCTAGGACAAGATCAACCGTAGCACTAGATGGCGCTGAGCTAGCTACAGCTTCATGGTTAGCAGGTGCCCCTCCACTTTCATCGTTCAGGCTCAGCGATGTCGATGCTCTTGAAAAATGTCCAACCTCATCTTCTCCCTCTTTCAATGGGAGACTTTTGGTTGGCTTTTTGGCAGAAAGCCATTTTCGGATGTCCATTTTTATTGTCTATCAATTCACTCATATAACAAGTGTATTATAGCTAGTTGGTGTCAGTTAACTATCAGATCACACATCACACCATAGTGAATGATCGCAAACTTCACTTAAGTTTTAAACCAAGCAGGCTAATAAAAAATGTTTTGTAATAAAGCATTATATAACAAGACAGTTAGTTATTAGACATAAATAATGCATATACATCCGCATAGATTTCCTAGGACCTGTACCCCTCTATCTCAGGGAAAGAAAGGATACGACCCGAAGGAAGGGGAAAAGGAGATGGGAAGTGACAAGCTGGGCAGGAGCGGGGAGGTGAGGGGTAGGTTTTACAAACAGTCTACATAGGCCAAAGTTTAGAAAAATAACACTACAAAAGTCCCATTAAAATATGTTCCTGTATATGGATCAGATGGACTATGAATGTACACAAGATACAGGTTGTGCAGTATTCATTAGGTCTGTGTAATGGGAAGATCCACTTAAACAGTCAGTAAGGTGTGTACAGATAATGGGAGCAATATGTTAAACAATGTGTAGTAGTTCAGTGTAAATAAAAGATCCACTTAGTAGGGCAGTAAGAAGTGCACAAGTGAAGTGCGCAATATTAGGGTCTGCCAGCCCAGGTCCGTAGTAACCTTAGTGTTGAACACCCTTAAGGGATACAAATATGAGAGTTACATAGGCAGTAAGGATGGTGTAAACAGGATTTTGGGCCCACTTTAAACGTTAGAGCTTGACAATCAGGCAGAGGTGTAAATATGTTTGAGAGGTAGACCAGGTGGTCAAAGGACATATGATGTGACTACTATGAGTAATCAGAAAGGTCTCACCCAAATTGTAACAGTTGTCAACTTGTCCTCCTTAATATACTGGCAAAATATGCTTGCTTAATTTGCCCCACCAACAGTGAAGCAGGGCTTTGAACTCCAGGCAGGTAAGGCTAGGCAGAGGGTTCTTAAAAAATATGGTGTACTCCGCATGCAGGCCGCAGTGGTTATAGAGACCTCCACAATCACAGGTAAGATGCCGGCCATTCCCGCCACTCCGGATCCCCTCTCTTCTGATCCTCAAAACAACACTCAGTCTGATCTCTGTTAGGCCAAACAGATCTCCTGATTGGCTGGAGATAGATTCAATACCTGATAAAGCAAACAAGATAAATTAAAATCATTTTCATTATCTCCTATGTGTCACATCTGTGGTGTGATCTATTCAGTTTTAGGGTCAGGTAATTTCTCTCAATTAATTACTCTGGAACATTCTGGTACCTACTTTGTTTTTAGACAAGAGCTCTCATTAGTATATTACTTTGGAAATACTTTTGATACACACATAAACACTAAAGCATACTGGCATATGCATCTGTTTATTGTCTTACATATGCACATCCATACAGTACATACACTATAGCATACTGGCACATGCGACTGTGTGTTGTCTTATAGATGCACATACATACATACACCATAATATACTGGCACATGCACCTGTATATTTTCTAAAAGATGCACATACATACACCATAATATACTGGCACATGCACCTGTATATTTTCTAAAAGATGCACATACATACACCATAATATACTGGCACATGCACCTGTATATTTTCTTAAAGATGCACATACATACACTTGCTATAATAATATACTGGCACATGCACCTGTAAATTTATTTCTTAAAGATGCACATACATACACACCAAGATATACTGGCACATGCACCTGTGAGTTTGTATGTATTGTCTTACAGATCTGAGATGCATCTTACAAATACGTCATAACATACTGACAGATGCATTTAGTGCTTGCAGTTATTTTTATATAACTGTTGGAGAGCTATGGACATTACTCAATCTTTCATTCACTTACTCAATAATCTAAATAAATGTTATATTTTTAAGTAAGAGTAGCCCTCGGTGTAAATAATGCACCCTTTCTATTAGTGTCTAATAAACACTGTCTATGCTTAATCAACTCTCATACTGGCTACTTACTGGCAAATGCACCCTAAAGAGAATTTAGGTTTTGAACATAACTATATTATGTTAATGGATAGAAGGCCCACCAATGGAAAGCTAAAAAAGATAAGTAAACTTCTTAAAGTTTGAACATGATTTCAGCTTAAATGAACATTAAAGTGCAAAAACTAAATGTTCTGTCTATTACGTTAGAGCATTCTATTATTGCACTGTTACTTACATATAACTATGTATTCAATCCCTGCAAAGAGATTAAACACATAGTTAGTCAGCTCTTGGTCAGCAATACACTACTGGGAATTGGCTGTAAACATCTGGTGAGCCAATTACAAGAAGCATATGTTTGTAGCCACCAATCATCAGCTAGCTACCAGTAGTACTTTGCTGCTGCTGAAAATATGTACCAATGTTTTTCAACAAAAGCATCCCAAGAAAACGAAGCAGATTTGACTAAATAAGTACATTTAAAAGTGTCTTAAAATGACATACTCTATCTGAATCAAGAAAGTTTAATTCATGTCCCTTTAACATAGAAGTACTTCAGCTCCCAGAATCCAGAGAAAAACAATGTATCTGCCCAGGGAGAGAGGGGGATTGGGTGTTCCCGACTTAACCAGTTATAGGACGGCATCTTTGCTGCAGCGAATACCAGAGTGGTGTTCTCAGTCGGATCAGAAACAATGGATCCGACTGGATGCAGACATCCTGAATGTGGAAAATGTAGGAGCACTTGCTTGGCTCCCACAACAACACAGGCCTGCATTAATCAAAAAATACCCCCTCCTTTATGAATTATTTAACCACTGGGATAAACTATTAAATACTTCACTGCATATATCATCTATTCCATCCCCTCTGACGCCCTTTATGGGGAATCCTGAGATTCCGTTATCCAGACATTTACACGTCAATATAGCACACACTCACATACAGAATAGAGTCATCGGCTCTCTGATACGGGATGGTAAAATGATACCACGAGACGAATTGATGGCAATGGAGGACTCAGTCTTCACATCATGGTTCTCATACGCCCAGGTTGCCTATTTTATACATTCGCATGCTAAACGATCTCTCTTGATTAGGCGGCCTACCACATTTGAGAGCATATGTATGCAGGAGCGTCCTGCAAGACACATTTTGTCTAAACTATATAAACTAATGACGCCTAATGACGCTTTGCCATCATATGTTCACAGATGGAACCTGGACCTGAACACACATATAGATCCCAAGGATTGGGGGTTAATCTTCCATTTACACAAGGTATCTTCTGTGTCAGCAAACACGCAGGAAATGAATTTTAAATTTATATCTACTCTGTGCAAAGAAAATCACAAAGACAAGGGCGCCTCCTCGTGTGATATAGTTTGGACAAATGTAAAAATAGGTGAATACAGATTTTATACTCACAAGTAAAGCAGCCTGAGGAAACAGACAGAGATCTGAGGAACTAGTTGCTTGTTTATCCATTGTTACGGTCACATTTGTGACATTTTATATTGTATTTTACTGCACCATTAAACTATGGTATTTTAACTCTTCGCTGAGAGCCTGAGCTTGATTGAAATCTACCCTGGAGTGATTTGTTGCACTGCCTTGGTAAGTGAACTGGGACACTGTGAACTCCGAGTCTGCCTCTATAAGCACAACAGAGTGCTGCTTTACTTGTGAGTATAAAATCTGTATTCGCCTTTTTTTTCATTTGTCCAAACTGTATCACAGGAGGAGGCGCCCTTGTTTTTGTGATTTTCTTTGCACAGAGAGAGTATTTACCCAGAATGGTTTTGTGACAAGGAGCTGACTTCTGGATCTAAGGGAGAATCTTATATATGTGCTACCCAGGAGGACTAATACACCTCTGAAGTGCCCTCCTAATCTTGGGACTGTCTGAGCATCAATATCATAAACAGATAAGAACTTATTAGAGACTTAATAATATTTATTTATTATATATTGTTTTAAGCTGCATTTTCTGTTTATATTGATCTCATCTCATCACATTCAATGAGAGTCCATGTCTCATTTTTTCTGTAATTGTCATTATTATTTTGTCTTTATACATTATTATCTGATCATTTTATATTATTTTTAAGTGTTTATTGTTTTTACTATACTTCAGTATTATCCTACAGATTGTTTTATGTATTTCTTCTAGCGCCCCCTAGAGGTACGCTTGCATAGTGTAACAGGTATTTCTAAATTTATATCTAGATGGTATTTGACTCCCTCCAGAATTCGGCAAATATATAAAAAAACAAATGGAAAGTGTTGGAGGGGTTATGGGGGGGAGGCTGACCTCCTGCACATCTGGTGGAGCTGTGATAAGATTGCCCCATTTTGGACAGCGGTTCTGGATTTTATTAAAAATAAATTCTCCATCTCGTTGCCTCCAAGACCAGAAATTATGCTATTTCATCACTTGCCCAAAATTGATGAAGCACCTCTTATGTCACTACTACTAATCTTCTTAAACAGTGCTAAAGCACTTATCCCCCAGAGGTGGAGATCGACATCGATCCCCACACTAAACAACTGGATATCCCAGGTCACACTTACTTTAAATTTAGATAAAAGACATTACGGGGAACAGGATAAAGCAATAATGCACGAATTGATGGTAGCAAAGTGGGAAGCTGCACTGGCTGAGTGACTGGCCTCCCCTTCCCTCCCCCCCCCCCTTATATTTTTTTTTATTTATTTTTTTCTTCCCTCCCCTCCTCCCCTTCTTTCCCTTCTTCTTGGTCTCTTTCTCTCCTCCCATTGCCTTTACCTTATTTATAACATAATAGATACTATGAACACCATGATAGATCACAGGGTGTCAGGCTCACAAATATGCCTGCAACGAAACAGAGATTGGATTGGACCACAGCCACTGGTTTAGCAAAATATTATGTAGTTGTAGCAAATTGTGTACAAAGAGCAGTTACATAGGCATTACCCCAGAGTAATGTGTAAAAGCACAACAGACACAACTTGCATTTGATTTAAGAATAATAGCTCACAGGTAGGTAAGGCTACACAAACATTAACAGGGTGATAGTGATACAGCAACCTGACTGTGAACTAAATGTCAGAGAAAAAATAGTAAAACAATATGAAGCATGATTCATGCGCAAAATAGAAAAATAAGTAATGGCCAAATATTACATAAGTATACAAGTAATGCGTATTGTAGTACCTGGTAATCTGATGTAAAAGGATTTAGGAATAACAGTGTTTGAAGGTCAGCTCCGATGAAGCAGTTTAGCTTAGAGTGGAAAGCTGTAAGGCGCTCTGCTTGGCGTGTGACGTCACAGAGGCGGCAGATCCGGATTGAGCTGTGTAAAGTTCTGACAGGCACATTGAATTGTAACAGGCGTGATACTCTGGAGCTGGAGAGCTAATCAGAGTGCAGCTCAGTTAGTAGCAAAATGAACAATACCAAGCAAGGAGGTAACTGGGAGGCTGGTATTTATGGAGATCCTGAAGATTAGTTAAAGGGGCAGTAAGAAAGGCAAAAACCTGACAGGACTCCCCCCCCCAAAGAGCTACTCCGGTGCTCAAGAAGTAGGACGGTCAGGGTTGCGTTGATGGAATCTGGAGATGAGTCTAGGAGCTGATATGTTGGATGATGGTTCCCAGGAGTTATGTTCTGAGGAATATCCCTTCCATTTAATCAGGTACTGTAGAATGCCTCTTCGTCTTCTAGAATCCAGGATGTTCTCTACTTCATACTCCAAGTTCGGGTCAATAGAGACCGGAGGTAGGGATTGTCCAGTTGGATGATCACGTAGATGTTTATAAGGTTTAAGCAAAGATACATGGAATGTAGGGTGTATCTTGAGCGTGGAGGGTAGTGTGAGACGGACAGCATTACAGTTGATGATGCGCTGGATGGGAAACGGACCTATGAACAGAGGTGAGAGTTTCCTTGAGGGTGTACATAAACGTAGATTTTTGGTGGAAAGCCACACAAGGTCACCAACAGAATAAGCAGGAGGAGGAATATGTTTTCGATCATAATACCTCTTTTGCACAACTTTAGCAGTATCAATGGTTCGTTTGATGGTGGCAAAGTTGGTGACAATGGAGGAAGTGAGATCTGAAATATGTGGGTGATCAGGAATTTTTTCGGGGAGAAATTGAAATTTGGGGTGGAACCCATAATTAATATAGAAAGGAGTCTGTTTGGTAGTGGAATGTACAGTGTTGTTGAAAACAAATTCGGCATAATGAAGGTATTGGGACCAGGTGTTTTGTGCAGTATGACAATAAGAGTGTAGAAACTGTTCCACCCACTGATTGCAGCGCTCAGTTTGCCCGTTAGTCTGTGGATGGTATGAGGAAGATAATCTTTTCTCGATGCAGAACTGTTCGCAGAAGGCAGACCATAGGGCACTGGTAAATTGCGATCCACGATCTGTGAGGATGTTAGAGGGCAAGCCATGTAGTTTAAATACGTTAGTCATTAGTAGTTGTATGGTTTCAGCAGCAGTAGGTAACTTGTGATATGGAATCAGGTGAAGCATTTTGCTGAATAAGTCCACTACAACTAGAATTGTTGTGTAATTACTAGAGTTTGGTAAATCCACTATGTAGTCGAGAGCAATGTGCTGCCATGGCTTATCAGGAGTAGGAATAGATAGTAACAAGCCGTAAGGTGGTCTTTTAATCCTCTTTGTAGTAGTACAAACATAACAGGAGTTAATGTAGCTGGTCACATCAGATGTTATAGTTGGCCACCAATAGGATCTGATAATTAGTTCCTTGGTTTTAGTTATGCCACAGTGTCCCCCCAAGGGTGAATCATGAGCAGATTTCAGTAGCTGGTTACGAAGTGATGGTGGGATGTATATCTTGCCCTGGTAGCAGTAGACACCAGCTGAATTCTTGAGTAATAAGTTAGTAGGTAATGTTGTGTCTTTAGTTTGTTCAGTCCGTAGGTATGTAGTAGTGTCAGCTGAGAAGAGAAGAATGTTTTCCTTGGGGATAACCAATTGAGGGGTAGGGGAGTGATGTTCAATACCTGGCAAACGTGATAGAGCATCTGCCTTTCCGTTCTTATTGGCAGGCCGGTAAGTGATGAGGTAGTTGAACCTAGAGAAAAACAGATTCCAACGTACTTGACGTGCTGAAAGGGTTCTGGTGGTCTTGAGGTATTGTAAATTACGGTGATCACCATCTATACCCCTTAAATGAACAGGACACAATTTCTTGAGAAGGGGTATTTTATTTATGTTACAGAAATTCACATCCAAGTATGATAGGGCGGCTCCTGAGTCAATAATCCCTTGAACGTTCACTCGTGTTTGGTCCCACTGTAATACAAGAGGCATATTGCAGTAATGGCTAGATTTTAGTACAGTTTTAATAGAACAAGAGGGTGTGTTTTGCTTACCCATTTTCTGACGGGGAAGATTTGGACAGTCTTTTACCCCATGATCATCTGCGGCACAGTACATGCATAAGTTCAGAGACCTACGTCTTAGCTTCTCCTGAGTACTTAGGGGTCCCCTCAAGAAGGCTATATCCATTGGTTCCGGTAGGGATTTAGAATATGTATTGACAGTAGTTGGTGTAGGTTTGTGCCTAGGGTGTAAATCATGGTAGGATCTTTCGTGATGTCTTTCCCTAAGTCTCCTATCAATGCAAATGCTGAGGTCTATGAGCTGTTCTAGGGTTGGTGGTATTTGAGTGCGTGACAACTCATCCTTAATGGCCTCAGAGAGTCCTAGCCTAAATTGGTTACGAAGGGACAAGTTGTTCCACTGGGTATCAGGGGCCCACCTCTTAAATTCTGCTATGTATTCCTCTACCTCTCTTTTCCTCTGCTTTAGGGACCTCATAGCATTTTCAGCAGTTTGTTGTTTGAAGGGGTCCTCATAAATTTGTGCTAAAGCAGAGAAAAAGGAGTCTAGAGAATTAAGGATATCATCATTCTGTTCAAGGAAAGTATTTGCCCATGCTCTGGGCTCAGCTCTGAGATAGGAAATTGTGGTCATAACTTTTACCCTATCGTTGGGGTAAGTGAAAGGCTTAAGGGTAAACAATAGGTAGCATGAGTTTTTAAATTCTCTAAAGACCTTTCTGTCCCCAGAGAAGGGTTCTGGGTAGCTGATATGCCGTTCTTGTGGGGGGGGTTTCCTCTCCACAACATCTTTAATGTACGTTTTTAAGTTGTCATTTTCTAACTTAAGTGTGTTAAGTCCTTCAGTAAGGAGATCAACTTTAGTAGTAAGTGTTTGTATGTGTGATGCCATTTCAGTTGGGTCCATTTTATTTTTTAGGCTTGGTATTTCTGTCAGGCTCACAAATATGCCTGCAACGAAACAGAGATTGGATTGGACCACAGCCACTGGTTTAGCAAAATATTATGTAGTTGTAGCAAATTGTGTACAAAGAGCAGTTACATAGGCATTACCCCAGAGTAATGTGTAAAAGCACAACAGACACAACTTGCATTTGATTTAAGAATAATAGCTCACAGGTAGGTAAGGCTACACAAACATTAACAGGGTGATAGTGATACAGCAACCTGACTGTGAACTAAATGTCAGAGAAAAAATAGTAAAACAATATGAAGCATGATTCATGCGCAAAATAGAAAAATAAGTAATGGCCAAATATTACATAAGTATACAAGTAATGCGTATTGTAGTACCTGGTAATCTGATGTAAAAGGATTTAGGAATAACAGTGTTTGAAGGTCAGCTCCGATGAAGCAGTTTAGCTTAGAGTGGAAAGCTGTAAGGCGCTCTGCTTGGCGTGTGACGTCACAGAGGCGGCAGATCCGGATTGAGCTGTGTAAAGTTCTGACAGGCACATTGAATTGTAACAGGCGTGATACTCTGGAGCTGGAGAGCTAATCAGAGTGCAGCTCAGTTAGTAGCAAAATGAACAATACCAAGCAAGGAGGTAACTGGGAGGCTGGTATTTATGGAGATCCTGAAGATTAGTTAAAGGGGCAGTAAGAAAGGCAAAAACCTGACACAGGGTAAGGGGCTGTAGAGTATCTTAGTTAAATTTATTTATTAATATTGTTCTTTTCCTAATATGTATAGGGGACAGATGTGCCCCGGTTAGAAAGTATTACTATTATTACTGTTATTTTTCTGTTATAGAAATTGTTAGATGGAAAAAAAAATGCAAAACTCAGAGCAAATATGATTGTACAGTGTATTCATGTCGCCTCCGAAAAAGAGTTCAATGTAATTTGACTATATTGAAGAACAATTATTGTGTATATGATACTTCTGTTGTAATTAACAATACTATATTACAATAAAGCTCTTTTGAAAAAAAAAAAAGTACTTCAGCTGCCTTTGAATCCAGCCCAATGACTTGACCTATTGCCCTAAAACCCTCTTACTGGGCAAATATTTATTAAACGCCTCTCCAGCTTCAACAGTGTTATTCTAAGCAGCTGATTCAATAGTACAGCTCACTTATCTCCCCATTGATCAGTGAATCAGCTTCCTAGAATAACATAGGAGCTGATAAAGCTTTTACTAAATTGCGCTCACTCAGGCGACTTCCTTGTTCAGCCCTTTACCCTGCTCTCAGGCTTGTCAATCAGTCCAGGCTTTCTAACTGAACACATGGGTGAGCCAATCACAATCAATATATATATTATGCAGCCACCAATCAACAGCTAGAACCTAGGTTCTCTGCTGCTCCTGAGCTTGCCTAGATAAACATTTCAGCAAAGCATAACAAGAAAAGGAAGTACATTAATAATAGAAGTATATTGGGAAGTTGTTTAAAATTGTATTCTCTATTTGAACCATGAAAGAAAATGTTTGGGTTTCATGTCCCTTTAAGTCTTCCACCTCTGAGTTGGTGGTGAGATTAGGGGGAGCAAACCTGCTACTCAACGCTCTAAAGCTGCCACCGCATCTTAAAGTGAATGTAAAGGTTGAGGAATGAGTGCCTGCTTTTTAATAATCCTATTAAAAACAGGGGCACTTTCATTCATCAAACTTTAAATTACACTGCTTTTGTTAAAATACTTACCTTTTCTTTATGCAAGCTTCTCCAGCCCGTCGCAAGCCTCTTCTTACTTCAGGAATGACGATTCCGGCATACTCCAATCACGGCTTTCCCCCCGGGGGAATCATTGCCTAAAGCAACGCCATGATTGGTGGAAGGCCAGAATCATCATTTCTGACATCAGCAGAGGCTTGTGACGGGTTGAGGAAGCGATGGAGCGACTTGCAGAAAGAAAAGCTAAGTATTTTAGCAAAAACCGGACACTCATTCCTCAAAATTTACATTCACTTTAAGCCCAGCACTGTGTCAAGACTGGCTATATGTAGCACAACACCAGAAAATGCACCATAATTATACAAACAGGAATATAGACTTCCTAGAGAGATGCAAGGTAGACCCAATGCTCAATAAGATAATTGTATAAAACATGTGAAGAAAATATATATATATATAAAATAGTATAACATTTTGGAAACCTATGTCTATTAACCAACTAAACAAATACATTAAAAGTTACAGCACAGGACCCCTGTATTATTTGTGACTGGCTGTCTCTAGTGCTTCTTTGGCTTGACCTGCATATATATTATGTAAAGAATACTAGAAAGTCACAAATGTTCTTCTCAGTTAAGCTTTTAACTCATCATAGGAAATGTATACAGATAACAGAAATTGATTCTTATCTTCTTATTTTATACCATATGCACAATGTACATTAGTGAGCACTTCTAAGAATGGTTAGATAGCTTGTTATCTGCCATAACTACCATTAAGTCTTGGCTTTAAAATAATAACATAACATCCTTATCAATCTACACATTTTAGTCCTGACGGTCCTGACCTGATGCACACATTATTTATAGGCAGTGTCTTGCTATCTGTACTTCCCACAAGACAGAGATAATTCATGTTTTAATAAAATTTGTAAATTAAATAATTGAAGAGCAAAAGAGTGGTAAAAATGAATGCCATAGAACTGCCCTATAAAACTAAAATAAATCATCCCCTCTAAATCCAAAATGCACCCATGCCAAGCAATCTATTATGCCAGAAACCTAAAATTTCACATCATGCTCATTCATTTTACAATTAACATGTTTAAATATCCAAACACTTTATTGCAATAATTAAACCCCATTATCATATTTAAACTGTATACTAGTTTTGATAGCTTATTAGTTTAATTAACTAAAAGGAACAGTAAAGACACAATTACATTTTCATAATTTTAAACAAATTTCCACTTTACTTCTAGTACCAAATTTGCTTTGTCCTCTTTGTTAAAGAGTAAACCTAGGTATCAGCAACCTATATTTACTTTTCAACAAAGGATACCAAGTGAACAAACCAAATTTGGTAGCAAGTAAATTGTAAATGTGTTTAAAAAATTTTTTATATTTTATTTAAACCATGGAACTTTCATTTTGACTTTACCTTTTAATTGATTTTTTTAAACTTTATTTACAAATAGTGTTTATTAGGCTATAATTAGAGTATGTATGCCCTATCATTTTATAATTGTAAAAAAGGCCATGTGAACTGCCACACTCAAAACAGACCAACATCGATTTTCAATAGGTCAAGGGTGTATTTTTTAAATTATTCTTCTGTGAAAATCCTGAAAAAAAAGTGCTGGAAAAGTGTTTTCCCGCCACCACTGATGCTGAAATTTCATGCAACATTGCAAGGTATAGGCGGTATATTGTCACGCTACAAATTCATTTGACAACAACTAAAGAAAGGGTTATTGAATTTGTATTGGAAACCGTTCAGAATTGAAATGAAAACACCAAAAAAAAAAAACATTACATAAGAAATCTGAGATGCAAGTGTTCCGCATCCGCAAGAATGATGAGTTATTTTTGGTGGCAATATTATATATATTTATTTTGAACATGAGTATGAAGAGTTTGATGCTGCTCTGCTGCACTTATTTAATATTATTACCTGGTAACAGTTGTGTAGATTCTGGCTGCTAGCACGGCAGCAGCAGCACTAGCATGAAAAAAAAGATCATCAGATTCAGATAGAAAGATCAGTCACTGACAGTCTGACACTGACTGTCCACAGCACAGTCCACTTCCTCCAGACCACTGTCGTGTGTCACTGACACTCACTGGTTCAGTTCTTTCTGGCCGCTGACGCCTTGGTGAGCTGAGGGGAGCGGGAGTCTGACATGCAGTACTGTCTGCAGCTGCCTGGCAAGTAGTCCCGACTTCCTTCCCGCGCAGCGGCACACGCTATGGTAGGCGGAGCTTAGACTCTGGAGACAGACTCACTGTCTGAACTCTGAATCACTGATGACGATGTCAATCATTATTACTTAGTAGTCTGATAGGATTAGTTATAGTTAGATACAGAGCGAGAGGCTAGAGCAGAGCTGATCGGACACGCAGGTACGCGCACGCACAACCACCCGGCTTAAAAAATAAAACAAACAAAACATTAATGAAGTGTTTCTGTAAACATTAATCAATGAAGTGTCACTTTCTATACAGTATGCATAATGTCAGCAGGGCCAGTGGGCTGGGGAGGGGGCACAGCATTCCATTTGGGCGGGCATTGCCCCCCCCTTGGAGCCGACCCTGGGCATATACATAACAAGATAATGCTCCAAAACCCCCCCAAAGATTTTGTGTGATTTCTCTCCACACTGGGGAGTTTTTGAGCATCAGGCCCTAAGAGAGAAAGGAAGGATAAGGTGTTTAACGGAATGGAATAAACATAAAAATGGTTTTAAATATAAAATGATCTTCGGTAATTTAAAAAATATGTGGAAATATTATAGGGATAGTAACAAAATTGTCTTTTAGCCTCATCCCCTTTTTTTTAAAGATTAAATGTTGTAGGAGAAGTATTAGGTCAAATGGTAGAGGCACTCGCTTCATGAAGGACTGTTTTTTTGCTCTGTTGTATCATTGATGTATGGTCTTATTTTTCGGATTGAAATTGATTTTTCAGACTTTACCCCAGGTAGTTGCTATATTAATAATTTGGTTAGCCAGGTCTATGTTGTAATTTTGTTATTAAGTGCAAGGGTATGTGTCTAACTTATGATAAAAATGTGATTGTGCTATTCTGGTTACAAACTTAAGTGAAACTGCTATGCCTGTGCTTTAAGGGACTATTAAATGTTAGGAATATTCGGAATATATGGTTAATGTCAGGCTGTTAGGTTAAACGTACTCCTTTACTGACATATTATCCTTGCAAGGTTAGTTTAGACGCTCAATTAAAACTAGAGAATATCATTTCTATGCTGAAGTCTAGTATAGGCTGGTTCCAGGTTTAGGATTGAAAGACCGCTAGTGGTTAGAGGTGTAGGTAGCTCTGTTATAGGGAGATCTTATATTATAGCCTAGATATCACTGTCAGGGTGATAATACTTAATCTTAGTATAGACCTCCTTAGACAGAGAGAGGGTGAATGCCCATTCTGGGTACGTCTGGTCGGATTAATTAAAGTCTGGGGTGCAATACTAAATGGCGTTTTTTTGCTATCAACAGTTTTTTTTGTTTTTAATTTACATGTTGACCTCTTCTAGCTTTTTAAAAAAACAAAAAAAAAACGCTGTGTCTCTGAGGTCATCCATTAAAATATAACCCGAGAAGGTTTTTTTTTTTTCTTTCTAGGGTCATAGTCTGTATTAGATTAACTAATAGTTTTTCCTGAGGGTATCAGCCCAGCTCGGATTGTAGGTACAGTTTTGGATATTTGGTGGGATTCTTTATTCTAAGAAGGATACCGTGGGGATTTTTTTGTATCACAAGATAAAATACACTGTTTACTTAGGGAGTTTACACTTATAGGAGCACCTATAATAGGTTGGAGTTTTTGATATCTTTTTGCCACTACCGCCTAACTCACTTTTAAGTTTCACACTAGATCACCTTTTTTTTTTTTTTTTCTTCTCACTAATTGTATGCCAAGAGACATATTCTTATATTAATCTTTAGATATCCTTAACAGAAGAAATTGCAATGCACAACATGGTTGAGCCAATCACACAAGGCATCTCTGTGCATCCACCAATGTTCAGCTACTGAGCATATCTAGATATGGTTGTAAAGGAAATAATCCAAAAATAATGATTTAAAATGGATGATAGAATTAAATGTTAATAATTAAATTTTATTTATGATTCCAGAAAGAAACGCTTTTTAATTACCGTCCCTTTCATGAGCTAATATGCAATCTTGAACTTGATCTAAATACATCTGTCTAAACATTGTAAATATGCATTGTTGGCCAGTCACAATGAAGTAGATATTTCCCAGTAATGCTTTGCTGAACATAAACCTATGCACCTCCCTTTCTAAAAATTTGTATAACATGAGAATCAAGCATATTTGTATTACCTTCTGTATTGTTTGCCACACTGTGAATGAAATATCTTCTAATGGCTTTATTTATACAGCTTTACCTTAAAGTGACATTAAGCTATATGTTCTATACTGATTTAGATGGATAATACAATGTTA
Source organism: Bombina bombina (assembly GCF_027579735.1). Taxonomy (NCBI): domain Eukaryota; kingdom Metazoa; phylum Chordata; class Amphibia; order Anura; family Bombinatoridae; genus Bombina; species Bombina bombina. The sequence continues at coordinate 36,441,768 of NC_069502.1, forward strand.
AAACAACGTCACATTTGGTTTTATTCTCTCATTAGCTTTTTTTTTAATTAATATTCTTGACTGAAAACCATATCTAGATAGGCTCTTTTGCTGCTGATTGTTGGTTGCACATAGATGCCTTATGTCATTGTCTAACCCATGTGCATTGCTATTTCTTTAACAAAGGATATCTAAAGACTGAATATAATTAGATAATAATAGTACATTTAAATGGTGTTTAACTAAAATTTGTATTGTCTATAATTCACTAAATTAAATATTTTTGGAATGTCCCTTTAAGGACCAAACCATTAGGAATATGTGGAGTTAACATTGTATAAAGAAACGAAAGAGGACTGAAAATACATCTAGTTATGTGCTATCTATCCAAGAGGTAAGGAGAATAATTGCTATAAGTTATTTTTTGATCTATCTATAATTAAATGACCCTTCAAATGACTCCACTAGAACTGAAAAGTAATCAATATGGCATACAATAACTAGCTTGGTCTAAATATGAAATTAACTTACTTTTCATTTACAGATAATTTCTAACATATTACCTTTAAGAAAATTAAAGATGAATAACCTATATTTATTGTAATAATGTTTTTGGATAACTAAGGAAAATCCCAGATATTATTATGTAAATCTAACATTCAACTTCACTGTCACTTTAATGTAAGTTAAACACTTTCCTTTCTTAAAAGTGAAATGAACAATGTTGTTTTGTATAATTTAAACTACATATCCTTGTCATAAACATTTTATGATTTTAACATCTATAAATCACACAATAAAAGCATAGATGTATTTAAGTCCAAATTAAATTGTTGAAAGATACTTGACTTTAACATTATCTGAATAAGCTGTGTTGATATTTTACATTCAATAAATTAACCAAAATTATTCTATTTTATATCTGGCATGTGCTTGTCAAATAGATGACTAACAGTCATGGGAGTAATATTTGGTTTACTTGTCAGATTAGCCCAGAGGCAGAACTTTTTATCATTTTCTGCGATGAGATTTTTTTTAGTGAAAATTTTTCTGTAGTGTTTTTAAGAAGCTGGTGTTGCTGTTTGTTGCCCTTACTCGGTGTGCATGAGGACAGGTTCATGTACAGCCTGTGTATAAACCATATACACACACCCACACTACAGGGAGTGCAGAATTATTAGGCAAATGAGTATTTTGACCACATCATCCTCTTTATGCATGTTGTCTTACTCCAAGCTGTATAGGCTCGAAAGCCTACTACCAATTAAGCATATTAGGTGATGTGCATCTCTGTAATGAGAAGGGGTGTGGTCTAATGACATCAACACCCTATATCAGGTGTGCATAATTATTAGGCAACTTCCTTTCCTTTGGCAAAATGGATCAAAAGAAGGACTTGACAGGCTCAGAAAAGTCAAAAATAGTGAGATATCTTGCAGAGGGATGCAGCACTCTTAAAATTGCAAAGCTTCTGAAGCGTGATCATCGAACAATCAAGCGTTTCATTCAAAATAGTCAACTGGGTCGCAAGAAGCGTGTGGAAAAACCAAGGCGCAAAATAACTGCCCATGAACTGAGAAAAGTCAAGCGTGCAGCTGCCAAGATGCCACTTGCCACCAGTTTGGCCATATTTCAGAGCTGCAACATCACTGGAGTGCCCAAAAGCACAAGGTGTGCAATACTCAGAGACATGGCCAAGGTAAGAAAGGCTGAAAGACGACCACCACTGAACAAGACACACAAGCTGAAACGTCAAGACTGGGCCAAGAAATATCTCAAGGCTGATTTTTCTAAGGTTTTATGGACTGATGAAATGAGAGTGAGTCTTGATGGGCCAGATGGATGGGCCCGTGGCTGGATTGGTAAAGGGCAGAGAGCTCCAGTCCGACTCAGACGCCAGCAAGGTGGAGGTGGAGTACTGGTTTGGGCTGGTATCATCAAAGATGAGCTTGTGGGGCCTTTTCGGGTTGAGGATGGAGTCAAGCTCAACTCCCAGTTCTACTGCCAGTTTCTGGAAGACACCTTCTTCAAGCAGTGGTACAGGAAGAAGTCTGCATCCTTCAAGAAAAACATGATTTTCATGCAGGACAATGCTCCATCACACGCGTACTCCACAGCGTGGCTGGCAAGAAAGGGTATAAAAGAAGAAAATCTAATGACATGGCCTCCTTGTTCACCTGATCTGAACCCCATTGAGAACCTGTGGTCCATCATCAAATGTGAGATTTACAAGGAGGGAAAACAGTACACCTCTCTGAACAGTGTCTGGGAGGCTGCTGCACGCAATGTTGATGGTGAACAGATCAAAACACTGACAGAATCCATGGATGGCAGGCTTTGTTTTTGAATGTCAGAAATGTATATTTGTGAATGTTGAGATGTTATATTGGTTTCACTGGTAAAAATAAATAATTGAAATGGGTATATATTTGTTTTTTGTTAAGTTGCCTAATAATTATGCACAGTAATAGTCACCTGCACACACAGATATCCCCCTAAAATAGCTAAAACTAAAAACAAACTAAAAACTACTTCCAAAAATATTCAGCTTTGATATTAATGAGTTTTTTGGGTTCATTGAGAACATGGTTGTTGTTCAATAATAAAATTAATCCTCAAAAATACAACTTGCCTAATAATTCTGCACTCCCTGTATACACACACCATACACATACACACACCATATACACACACACAACATACACACACACACCATATATATACACACACACACCATACACACACACCATATATACACACACACACCATATACACACACACACACACCATATATATACACACACACACACAAACACCATATACACACACACCATATATACACAACACACAAACACACCATATACACATACACACCATACACTATACACACAACATACACACACCATATACACACACATACACACACCATATACACACACACACACCATGCACATACACACCATATACACACACACCATATACACACACACACACCATATACATACACACACACCATATACATACACACACACACACCATATACACACACACACCATATACACACACACCATACACACACACACACACACACACCATATACATACACACACCATATGTACACCACATGCACAACATACACATACATACCACATACATACACACACACACACACCATATATACACAACATACACACACACCATATACACACACAAACACACCATATACACACACAGACCATATACACACACTATACACACAACATACACACACACCATATACACACACCATACACACACACACACACACACCATATACACACACACACCATATATACACACATACACACACCATATACACACACACACACACCATGCACATACACACCATATACACACACACACCATATACACACACACACACCATATACACACACACCATATACACACACTATATACATAAACACACACCATATACATACACACACACCATATATACACAACATACACACACACCACATACACACACACCACATACACACACACAACATACACACACACACCTTATATACACAACATACACACATACCATACACACACACACCATATACACACACCATATATACACACACACACCATATACACACACACACACACACCATATAAACACACACCATATACACACACACACCATATACATACACACACCATACACACACCATATCCACGCACACACCATATATACACAACATACACACACACCACATACACACAACATACACACACACCATACACACACACACACACACAACATACACACACCATATACACACACACACCATATACATACACACACACACACCATATGCACACACACACACCATATACACACACACACCATATACACACGCACACACCATATACACACACACACAAACACCATATACACACACACACACCATATATACACAACATACACACACACCATAGACACACAACATATACACACACAAACAACATATACACATACACACATCATATACACACACCACATACACACACACCATATACACACACACACGCCATATACATACACACACACAACATGTACACACACACCATGTACATACACACACACACACTACATACACACACACACACACCACATATACACACACGCACACCACATACACACAACATACACACAACATATACACACAACATAAACACACACAACATAATCACACACACAACATAAACACACACACAACACACACACACAACATACACACACACAACATAATCACACACACCATATACACACACACACCATATATACACATACACACACAATATACACACACACACACGATGCACATACACACCATATATATACACACACACACCATATACACACACACACCATATACATACACACACACCATATACATACACACACACACACCATATACACACACACCATACACACACACCATATACACACACACCATATACACACACACACACCATATATACACCACATACACACACAACATACACATACATACACACACCATATACACACACACACACACACCATACACACACCATATACACACACACTATACACACAACATACACACACACCATACACACACACGCCATACACGCACACCATATACACACACACACACCATATATACACACATACACACACCATATACACACACACACACCATGCACATACACACCATATACACACACACACACCATATACACACACAATATACACACACCATATACATACACACACACCATATACATACACACACACACACCATATATACACACACACACCATATACATACACACCCACCATATATACACAACATACACACACACACCACATACACACAACATACACATACACAACATACACACACCATATACACATACACACCATATACACACACACCTTATATACACAACATACACACACACACCATACCACACACACCATATACACACACACACACACCATATACACACACACTCACACACCATATATACACACACACACACACACACACACCATATATACACACACCATATAAACACACACCATATACACACACACACTCACACACCATATATACACACACACCATACACACACACACACCATATACACACACACCATATAAACACACACCATATACACACACACACCATATACATACACACACACACCATATGCACGCACACACCATATATACACAACATACACACACACCGCATACACACACACACAATACACACACAACATACACACACCATATACACACACACACACCATATGCACACACCATATACATATACACACACACACCATATGCACACACACACAATATACATACACACACACACACCATATGCACACACACACACCATATACACACACACTCACACCATATATACACAACATACACACACACCATACACACACACAACATATACACACACAAACAACATATATACACACACACACAACATACACATACACACACCATATACATATACACACCATATACACACACACCTTATATACACAACATACACACACACACACCATACCACACACACCATATACACACACACTCACACACCATATATACACACACACACCATACACACACACACATACACACATCATATACACACACCACATACACACACACACACCATATACACACACACGCCATATACATACACACACACACCATGTACACACACACCATGTACATACACACACACACACTACATATACACACACACACACCACATATACACACACGCACACCACATACACACACACAACATACACACAACATATACACACAACATAAACACACACAACACACACACACAACACACACACACAACATACACACACACAACATAATCACACACACCATACACACATACCATATACACACACACACACCATATACACACACACACACCATATATACACATACACACACCATATACACACACACACACACCATGCACATACACACCATATATATACACACACACACACCATATACACACACAATATACACACACACACATCATATACATACACACACACCATATACATACACACACACACACCATACACACACACCATATACACACACACCATATACATACACACACACCATATATACACCACATACACACACAACATACGCATACATATACACACACACACACCATATATACACAATATACACACACACACACACCATACACACACACACACACACCATATACACACACACTATACACACAACATACACACACCATACACACACACGCCATACACACACACACACCATATACACACACACACCATATATACACACATACACACACCATATACACACACACACACCATGCACATACACACCATATACACACACACACACACCATATACACACACACACCATATACACACACCATATACACACACCATATACATACACACACACCATATACATACACACACACACACACCATATATACACACACACCATATACATACACACCCACCATATATACACAACATACACACACACACCACATACACACAACATACACATACACAACATACACACACCATATACACATACACACCATATACACACACACACCTTATATACACAACATACACACACACACCATATATACACACACACACCATATACACACACACACACCATACACACCATATACACACACACACACCATATATACACACACCATATAAACACACACCATATACACACACACCATATACACACACACACACACACACTCACACACCATATATACACACACACACACCATATACACACACACCATATACACACACACACACCATATACACACACACACACCATATACATACACACACACACACCATATGCACGCACACACCATATATACACAACATACACACACACCACATACACACACACACCATACACACACAACATACACACACCATATACACACACACACACCATATACATATACACACACACACCATATGCACACACACACAATATACATATACACACACACACCATATGCACACATACACACACACTCACACCATATATACACAACATACACACACACCATACACACACAACATATACACACACAAACAACATATATACACACACACACACACAACATACACAAACACACACCATATACATATACACACCATATACACACACACCTTATATACACAACATACACACACACCATACCACACACACCATATACACACACACTCACACACCATATATACACACACACACCATATTCACACACACACCATACACACACACACCATATACACACACACACACACACCATATACACACACACCATACACACACACACACCATATGCACGCACACACCATATATACACAACATACACACACACACCATACACACACACACCCTATGCACACACACCATATACATATACACACACACACCATATTCACACACACACCATATACATATACACACACACACCATATGCACACACACACACCATATACACACACACACAAACACCATATACACACACACACACACACACCATATATACACACACACCATATACATACACACCCACCATATATACACAACATACACACACACACCACATACACACAACATACACATACACAACATACACACACCATATACACATACACACCATATACACACACACACCTTATATACACAACATACACACACACACCATATATACACACACACACCATATACACACACACACACCATACACACCATATACACACACACACACCATATATACACACACCATATAAACACACACCATATACACACACACCATATACACACACACACACACACACTCACACACCATATATACACACACACACACCATATACACACACACCATATACACACACACACACCATATACACACACACACACCATATACATACACACACACACACCATATGCACGCACACACCATATATACACAACATACACACACACCACATACACACACACACCATACACACACAACATACACACACCATATACACACACACACACCATATACATATACACACACACACCATATGCACACACACACAATATACATATACACACACACACCATATGCACACATACACACACACTCACACCATATATACACAACATACACACACACCATACACACACAACATATACACACACAAACAACATATATACACACACACACACACACAACATACACAAACACACACCATATACATATACACACCATATACACACACACCTTATATACACAACATACACACACACCATACCACACACACCATATACACACACACTCACACACCATATATACACACACACACCATATTCACACACACACCATACACACACACACCATATACACACACACACACACACCATATACACACACACCATACACACACACACACCATATGCACGCACACACCATATATACACAACATACACACACACACCATACACACACACACCCTATGCACACACACCATATACATATACACACACACACCATATTCACACACACACCATATACATATACACACACACACCATATGCACACACACACACCATATACACACACACACAAACACCATATACACACACACACACACACACACCATATATACACAACATACACACACACCATACACACAACATACACACACAAACAACATATATACACACACACACACAACATACACATACACCATACACACACAACATACACACACAAACAACATATACACATACACACATCATATACACACACACCACATACACACACACCATATACACACACACGCCATATACATACACACACACACCATATACACACACACACACCATATATACACAACATACACACACCATATACACACACACACCATATACACACACACACACCACATACACACACACCATATACACACACACACCATATACACACACACACGCCATATACATACACACACACACCATGTACATACACACACACACACACCATGTACATACACACTACATATACACACTCCACATATACACACACGCACACCACATACACACACACACAACATACACACACACAACATATACACACACACAACATAAACACACACACACTTATTAACCCTTTCGTGACAGGGTTAAAGTGCCTACATCGGAACAACTGTTCCGATGTAGACAAATTGAAACTACGCGATCGTGCATACGATCGCGAGATTTCAATTATTGGATCACATCTGGGGGGCGTCCCTACAATCCTAGGAACGCCCTCCAGACCGCGATTAAATCCCTGAAGCACAGAAGGCTTCAGGACAGCCGTTAGTTATGACGTTCCATTCCGTCATAACGGCTTTAAAGCCCAGTCTAATTATGACGGAATGGAACGGCATAACGGCTTTAAAAGGTTAAAGAATAATAATTAAAAAAAATCTGTGTAAGTATTTTGGTTGGCTCCTACACTCCTAGAATACATTTGTTCAGCCCTGACTTACCTTTTTGCAATGTGCTGTTCCCTGTACCGCACTGGAGATCAGGAAGTGAGAGGAAATTGAAAAGAGAGGAACGTAGCAAATATTTCCATTGAGATAGAATGGAACAGTGACACCTGCAGGCAGAAATTAAAAGTGCAAGCAAATTTTTTTCTTAACTGCCACTGCCGTTCTTTCTGCAGAGATCCTTCAGTTTCTGCAATAAGAACGCAGATTGCACAGTGTTCTGCCTTGGTTCAGATTAGATGGATATATTTCTTCTTATCTTACTGTGATAGAGATATGTCTCTAAGAATATGTATTTTAATTAAAAAAAATAGAAGATATAGTATGAAAATAAATAAAAACTTTAAAAAAAAATCACAGATGAAACTCTGAAAAAGAAAGAAAAATATTATAAACATTAGTTATTTCATGAACACATGTCTTACAATATTCATTAAATCGAATAATTGTTAAATCATCTTGTGTCTATGCTCTAACATGTATTTTTTTGGTCTTGATATTTAAAAAAAAGGTTCAGACATGAAATCTATATCTATCCATAATTAGAAATACCATTATATTGTCTAATCAATCTTAGAATTAAACATTAGCATTTTAAATTAGACAAAATAATGCATATCACATTATAAAAATCTATATTGTATGCTGAACATAATTGAATGTAATATTTCATGTCCCTTCAAATAATATACCTCTATATCAACTATAGAATGTATTCCTTTGTCTGATTGGTCAGAATGTGAGTCCTCTCTAGCACAAAGTAGAGGTAATGTATGTAAAATAAACATATTCTAATATAGGACATGTATCTATTCCTAATTCTTTTAACATTCTTCCTCCTGTGATTCTTAACTAGCATGCATTGTGCAAACTAACCTGTATGTATGGTCTTTGAAAGGCAATTATCTTCAAAATATCAGTTTATCTTCATTAGGTGTCTTATTCATCATTTTCAAAATAGAGGATTGTGAAATACCATCTAAAAGAAAAATAATCTTAGTGTCTCCAATAGGATGCATCTACAGCCTTAGTCCATAAAATTGTTGCCACTTACCATGTGAACATGTCTTTGTATGGTTTTCAAGGTCAGCATATTTGAAAGACAATGCCAGACATGATCACATTGGTATACATCACTTTCAATATGGGATTCTTCACTTTCAGTCTGGGATTCTTTACTTTCAGGCTTGAATTCATCACTTTCAGTCTTGAATTCATCACTTTCAGTCTTTAGATGAAGTCATCTCCCTAATGGCCGAAAAAGTGAAAATAAAATTATTAATAGAAGTGTGTGAATTAGTTCTGCACCCCCCCCCCATTTCTAAAACTATTTATATCACTAGCTTACTAAGCATGTGTAGCATCTTGTGTTATGTTCTATCAATCAAGTGTGAAAATGAGTCATACATTGTGCAGACCTAACCTCTGATGTGTGACTTTGAAGCATATAGTCTTTCTAGAGGATCCCTTTCTGAGTATCCAAATTTCTAGTAATGTGTAAACTAAATACTAGTTTGTAAAATGTATGCCATATGATGGGTGATTGTGCCAAATTCCCGCCAGCCACAGTCCATACTTTATTTATACTTACCAGCTGATGTCTTTAAAAACCAGGTGGCGAAGTCGTTACAGGACCCAATGCCAGGAGCATCACCTATAATAATCAAAATAAATGTTTATAATCATTTGATGAACAATCCTAACATGTTTGCACAATTCCCTACTTCTCATTTCCCTAGAATTCACACATATTCGCAATACTCCTATATAACTTCTGTTATTTACCGTCTGAAGTGGCGGTTGATGATGTTTGCTCTGACATTGAGCCCCTCGTCCCGGAATGGCCCCTCTAGAACAGGGTCATCCTCCTCATCTTGGAGGAGGACTTGGGGCACCTGGACGGCCTGCAGCATCCTAGCCCGCTGTGCAATATTATGCAGGACGCTGCAGGCTATAACGATCTTCGCCACCTTACTAGGGCTGTATTGGAGGGCTCCTCCAGACCTGTCCAGGCATCTTAGTCTCATTTTGAGGAGCCCAAACATCCTCTCCACTACAGCCCTAGTCCGCTTGTGCGCCCTATTATAGCGCTCCTGGGCTCGTCAGTGGGGTTACGTATAGGCGTAAGGAGCCAAGGCTGGCTCATGTAACCAGAATCACCTATAAATAATGAACATAACAAAATGACAAATATTAATAATTTATTTATAATTATTATATTAAAATACTTTTCATTTGTGTACACGAAAATTCCCTAAAATAAAAATTTTCCTTAAAAAAGAATTCTATGTTTAAATTGCATTCTTTATCTGCCCATTTAAGCTAAGACATGTTTCTCTTGTTAAGTGTATCCAGTCCACGGATCATCCATTACTTGTGGGATATTCTCCTTCCCAACAGGAAGTTGCAAGAGGATCACCCACAGCAGAGCTGCTATATAGCTCCTCCCCTCACTGCCATATCCAGTCATTCTCTTGCAACTCTCAACTAAGATAGAGGTCGTAAGAGGACTGTGGTGTTTTATACTTAGTTTATTTCTTCAATCAAAAGTTTGTTATTTTTAAATGGTACCGGAGTGTACTGTTTATCTCAGGCAGTATTTAGAAGAAGAATCTGCCTGCGTTTTCTATGATCTTAGCAGAAGTAACTAAGATCCTTTGCTGTTCTCACATATTCTGAGGAGTGAGGTAACTTCAGAGGGGGAATAGCGTGCAGGTTTTCCTGTAATAAGGTATGTGCAGTTAAAATATTTTTCTAGGGATGGAATTTGCTAGAAAATGCTGCTGATACCGAAGTAATGTAAGTAAAGCCTTAAATGCAGTGATAGCGACTGGTATCAGGCTTATTAATAGAGATACATACTCTTATAAAAGTGTATTTTAAAACGTTTGCTGGCATGTTTAATCGTTTTTTACATTTGTTTGGTGATAAAACTTATTGGGGCCTAGTTTTTTCCACATGGCTGGCTTGAATTTTGCCTAGAAACAGTTCCCTGAGGCTTCCCACTGTTGTAATATGAGTGGGAGGGGCCTATTTTGGCGTTTTTTTGCACAGCAAATATTACAGACACAGACATCCAGCTTCTTCCTGCATGATCCAGGACTTCTCTGAAGGGCTCAAAAGGCTTCAAAAGTCGTATTGAGGGAGGTAAAAAGCCACAGTAGAGCTGTGGCAGTTGTTGTGACTGTTTAAAAAACGTTTTTGTCATTTGTTATTCTGTTTTTGGTATTAAGGGGTTAATCATCCATTTGCAAGTGGGTGCAATGCTCTGCTAACTTATTACATACACTGTAAAAATTTCGTTAGTGTAACTGCATTTTTTCACTGTTATTTCAAAATTTGGGAAAATTTGTGTTTCTTAAAGGCGCAGTAACGTTTTTTATATTGCTTGTAAACTTGTTTTAGAGTGTTTTCCAAGCTTGCTAGTCTCATTGCTAGTCTGTTTAAACATGTCTGACACAGAGGAACCTACTTGTTCATTATGTTTGAAAGCCATGGTGGAGCCCCATAGGAGAATGTGTACTAAATGTATTGATTTCACCTTAAACAGTAAAGATCAGTCTTTATCTATAAAAGAATTATCACCAGAGGGTTCTGTCGAGGGGGAAGTTATGCCGACTAACTCTCCCCACGTGTCAGACCCTTCGCCTCCCGCTCAGGGGACGCACGCTAATATGGCGCCAATTACATCAGGGACGCCCATAGCGATTACCTTGCAGGACATGGCTGCAATCATGAATAATACCCTGTCAGAGGTATTATCTAGATTTCCTGAATTAAGAGGCAAGCGCGATAGCTCTGGGGTTAGGAGAGATACAGAGCGCGCAAATGCTGTTAGAGCCATGTCTGATACTGCGTCACAGTATGCAGAACATGAGGACGGAGAGCTTCAGTCTGTGGGTGACATCTCTGACTTGGGGAAACCTGATTTAGAGATTTCTAATTTTAAATTTAAGCTTGAGAACCTCCGTGTATTGCTTGGGGAGGTATTAGCTGCTCTGAATTACTATAACACAGTTGCAATTCCAGAGAAATTGTGTAGGCTGAATAGATACTATGCGGTGCCGGTGTGTACTGACGTTTTTCCTATACCTAAAAGGCTTACAGAAATTATTAGCAAGGAGTGGGATAGACCCGGTGTGCCCTTTTCCCCACCTCCTATATTTAGAAAAATGTTTCCAATAGACGCCACTACACAGGACTTATGGCAGACGGTCCCTAAGGTGGAGGGAGCAGTTTCTACTTTAGCAAAGCGTACCACTATCCCGGTTGAGGACAGTTGTGCTTTTTCAGATCCAATGGATAAAAAATTGGAGGGTTACCTTAAGAAAATGTTTATTCAACAAGGTTTTATTTTACAGCCCCTTGCATGCATTGCGCCTGTCACTGCTGCGGCAGCATTCTGGTTTGAGGCCCTGGAAGAGGCCATCCAGACAGCTCCATTGAATGAAATTATTGACAAGCTTAGAACGCTTAAGCTAGCTAACTCATTTGTTTCTGATGCCATTGTTCATTTGACTAAACTAACGGCTAAGAATTCCGGATTCGCCATCCAGGCGCGTAGGGCGCTATGGCTTAAATCCTGGTCAGCTGACGTGACTTCAAAGTCTAAATTACTCAACATTCCTTTCAAGGGGCAGACCTTATTCAGGCCTGGCTTGAAGGAAATTATTGCTGACATTACTGGAGGCAAGGGTCATACCCTTCCTCAGGACAGGGCCAAATCAAAGGCCAAACAGTCTAATTTTCGTGCCTTTCGAAATTTCAAGGCAGGAGCAGCATCAATTTCCTCCGCTTCAAAACAAGAGGGAACTGTTGCTCATTCCAGACAGGCCTGGAAACCTAACCAGTCCTGGAACAAGGGCAAGCAGGCCAGAAAGCCTGCTGCTGCCCCCAAGACAGCATGAAGGAACGGCCCCCTATCCGGAAACGGATCTAGTGGGGGGCAGACTTTCTCTCTTCGCCCAGGCGTGGGCAAGAGATGTTCAGGATCCCTGGGCGTTGGAGATCATATCTCAGGGATATCTTCTGGACTTCAAAGCTTCTCCTCCACAAGGGAGATTTCATCTTTCAAGGTTATCAGCAAGCCAGATAAAGAAAGAGGCATTCCTAAGCTGTGTGCAAGACCTCCTAGTAATGGGAGTGATCCATCCAGTTCCGCGGACGGAACAAGGACAGGGATTTTATTCAAATCTGTTTGTGGTTCCCAAGAAAGAGGGAACCTTCAGACCAATCTTGGATCTAAAGATCTTAAACAAATTCCTCAGAGTTCCATCATTCAAAATGGAAACTATTCGGACCATCCTACCCATGATCCAAGAGGGTCAGTACATGACCACAGTGGACTTAAAGGATGCCTACCTTCACATACCGATTCACAAAGATCATCATTGGTTCCTAAGGTTTGCCTTTCTAGACAGGCATTACCAATTTGTAGCTCTTCCCTTCGGGTTGGCCACTGCCCCGAGAATTTTTACAAAGGTTCTGGGCTCACTTCTGGCGGTTCTAAGACCGCGAGGCATAGCGGTGGCTCCGTATCTAGACGACATTCTGATACAGGCGTCAAGCTTTCAAATTGCCAAGTCTCATACAGAGATAGTTCTGGCATTTCTGAGGTCGCATGGGTGGAAAGTGAACGTGGAAAAGAGTTCTCTATCACCACTCACAAGAGTCTCCTTCCTAGGGACTCTTATAGATTCTGTAGAGATGAAAATTTACCTGACGGAGTCCAGGTTATCAAAACTTCTAAATGCTTGCCGTGTCCTTCATTCCATTCCACGCCCGTCAGTGGCTCAGTGCATGGAAGTAATCGGCTTAATGGTAGCGGCAATGGACATAGTGCCATTTGCGCGCCTGCATCTCAGACCGCTGCAATTATGCATGCTAAGTCAGTGGAATGGGGATTACTCAGATTTGTCCCCTCTACTAAATCTGGATCAAGAGACCAGAGATTCTCTTCTCTGGTGGCTTTCTCGGGTCCATCTGTCCAAGGGTATGACCTTTCGCAGGCCAGATTGGATGATTGTAACAACAGATGCCAGCCTTCTAGGTTGGGGCACAGTCTGGAACTCCCTGAAGGCTCAGGGATCGTGGACTCAGGAGGAGAAACTCCTCCCAATAAATATTCTGGAGTTAAGAGCAATATTCAAGGCTCTTCTAGCTTGGCCTCAGTTAGCAACACTGAGGTTCATCAGATTTCAGTCGGACAACATCACGACTGTGGCTTACATCAACCATCAAGGGGGAACCAGGAGTTCCCTAGCGATGTTAGAAGTCTCAAAGATAATTCGCTGGGCAGAGTCTCACTCTTGCCACCTGTCAGCGATCCACATCCCAGGCGTAGAGAACTGGGAGGCGGATTTTCTAAGTCGTCAGACTTTTCATCCGGGGGAGTGGGAACTCCATCCGGAGGTGTTTGCTCAACTGGTCCATCGTTAGGGCAAACCAGAACTGGATCTCATGGCGTCTCGCCAGAACGCCAAGCTTCCTTGTTACGGATCCAGGTCCAGGGACCCGGGAGCAACGCTGATAGATGCTCTAGCAGCTCCTTGGTTCTTCAACCTGGCCTATGTGTTTCCACCGTTTCCTCTGCTCCCTCGACTGATTGCCAAAATCAAACAGGAGAGAGCATCAGTGATTCTGATAGCGCCTGCGTGGCCACGCAGGACCTGGTATGCAGATCTAGTGGACATGTCATCTCTTCCACCATGGACTCTGCCTCTGAGGCAGGACCTTCTAATACAAGGTCCTTTCAATCATCCAAATCTAATTTCTCTGAGACTGACTGCATGGAGATTGAACGCTTGATTCTATCAAGGCGTGGCTTCTCCGAGTCAGTAATTGATACCTTAATACAGGCTCGGAAGCCTGTCACCAGGAAAATCTACCATAAGATTTGGCGTAAATATCCTTATTGGTGTGAATACAAGAGTTACTCATGGAGTAAGGTTAGGATTCCTAGGATATTGTCCTTTCTCCAAGAGGGTTTGGACAAAGGCTTATCAGCTAGTTCTTTAAAAGGACAGATCTCTGCTCTGTCTATTCTTTTGCACAAGCGTCTGGCAGAAGTTCCAGACGTCCAGGCATTTTGTCAGGCTTTGGTTAGGATTAAGCCTGTGTTTAAAATTGTTGCTCCCCCATGGAGCTTAAACTTGGTTCTTAAAGTTCTTCAGGGAGTTCCGTTTGAACCCCTTCATTCCATTGATATTAAACTTTTATCTTGGAAAGTTCTGTTTTTGATGGCTATTTCCTCAGCTCGAAGAGTCTCTGAGTTATCTGCCTTACATTGTGATTCTCCTTATCTGATTTTTCATTCAGACAAGGTAGTTCTGCGTACCAAACCTGGGTTTTTACCTAAGGTGGTTTCTAACAGGAATATCAATCAAGAGATTGTTGTTCCATCATTGTGTCCTAATCCTTCTTCAAAGAAGGAACGTCTTTTGCATAATCTGGACGTAGTCCGTGCCTTGAAGTTTTACTTACAGGCTACTAAAGATTTTCATCAAACATCTGCCCTGTTTGTCGTTTACTCTGGACAGAGGAGAGGTCAAAAAGCTTCGGCAACCTCTCTCTCCTTTTGGCTTCGGAGCATAATACGTTTAGCCTATGAGACTGCTGGACAGCAGCCCCCTGAAAGGATTACAGCTCATTCTACTAGAGCTGTGGCTTCCACCTGGGCCTTTAAAAATGAGGCCTCTGTTGAACAGATTTGCAAGGCTGCGACTTGGTCTTCGCTTCACACTTTTTCAAAATTTTACAAATTTGACACTTTTGCTTCTTCGGAGGCTGTTTTTGGGAGAAAGGTTCTACAGGCAGTGGTTCCTTCCGTTTAAGTTCCTGCCTTGTCCCTCCCATCATCCGTGTACTTTAGCTTTGGTATTGGTATCCCACAAGTAATGGATGATCCGTGGACTGGATACACTTAACAAGAGAAAACATAATTTATGCTTACCTGATAAATTTATTTCTCTTGTAGTGTATCCAGTCCACGGCCCGCCCTGTCCTTTTAAGGCAGGTCTAAATTTTAATTAAACTACAGTCACCACTGCACCCTATGGTTTCTCCTTTCTCGTCTTGTTTCGGTCGAATGACTGGATATGGCAGTGAGGGGAGGAGCTATATAGCAGCTCTGCTGTGGGTGATCCTCTTGCAACTTCCTGTTGGGAAGGAGAATATCCCACAAGTAATGGATGATCCGTGGACTGGATACACTACAAGAGAAATAAATTTATCAGGTAAGCATAAATTATGTTTTTTAACTAAAACTAGACATTTGCTTGAAGAGACAATGACATGGTTAAATTGCATTCTCTATCTGCCCATTTAAGCTAAGACATGCTACATATGCGTATTTCTCATAAACCAGACATTTGCTAAACTAAAAACAAAATGGTTACATTGCATTCTCTATCTGCCCATTTAAGCTAAGACATGCTACATATCTGTTTTTAACTAAAACTAGACATTTGCGGAAAGAGACAATGACATGGTTAAATTGCATTCTCTATTTAATTTGAAGTCCCGGGAGCGCCTAATGAAATGCCAAGGAAGTTAAAACAAGAAACAACTGGATAAAACAAATAACTAAATGAAAAAGTAACTCTTTATTTAACATTTAGTGTATAAAAACTACATATATTTGACCAATGATAGCTAAAAGCATGGATCCATGTTACAATTAATTAAAGGTTAAAACACAACATAACAATAACGTCTTATGCGGAAATAAATAAATAATAATTGGTGATAACCAATTAATTGATGGTGGATAGTAGAAAGAATGGGGTGAGTGTCTCAGAGTCCTCAATAGATAAATGAATGAATGAAAGTTATAACTCTTCTTATTTAAAAAAGGTGGTGATGATTCCAGTGAAAAAAATGTGAAATATCCAAAAAACAAAAAGTAAAAAAATGATGGAAAAAAACTCAAAAAATGTGAAAGAAGTAAAAACTGAAAAAGTGCATAAAAAGTAGGTAAAAAATAACAATGAGTGAAAAAAGTTAAAAAAAAGGGGGTAATGTATAACCCAATTTAGTTGTATCCAAGTGATTGAGTAAAAAAGGAAATGTGACTTATTCAAATAATGACTTAGTGTCTATAGTGATCCATCTTGTGAGTGTGTCCTCTGTTTGTGGATTCGAAATATTTTGTGATATATGATGAAAGGATATCCGGTCTGTACCTTAGACTCAGTCCCTTAGTAAATCCTGTAAGAAAAAATATAACATAGTGCAATAATGCTACACAAATTAAAAAGTGGATTAGAAAAATGCTCACCAATTATTGCCAACGCATTTCGGCCCTGCTTTGGGCCTTTCTCAAGACTATATTTTGGTGTGCTATGATGGCTCTATTTAAAGCTATTAGTGTCCAATCAATATTGCCGCTATTTTGGCGCCAAACATATCTATTGTGAACCGGAAGTGGTTGCTACTTATAGTTTCCTTCCGTTTTGGCCAAGCAGTGTATCTATTTCATATCCTCACTTGATTAACATTAGGATAATAGGTTTACAATTTCGCTAGATTCCTATCTTAATATTGTATACTAAAAACTGTTGTGACCTAGACTTGTGTCTTTACCTGTTCGCTTGGAAATCGTAAAAACGGAAGTGACTTCAATATGCGTATTTCGCATAAACCAGACATTTGCTAAACTAAAAACAAAATGGTTACATTGCATTCTCTATCTGCCCATTTAAGCTAAGACATGCTACATATCTGTTTTTAACTAAAACTAGACATTTGCGGAAAGAGACAATGACATGGTTAAATTGCATTCTCTATCTGCCCATTTAAGCTAAGACATGCTACATATGCGTATTTCGCATAAACCAGACATTTGCTAAACTAAAAACAAAATGGTTACATTTTATTCTCTATCTGCCCATTTAAGCTAAGACATGCTACATATCTGTTTTTAACTAAAACTAGCCATTTGCGGAAAGACAATTAAATGGTTAAATTGCATCCTAGAGCTGCACATTTTGCACATTACGCAAACACAACTGTTTTTTAAGACTACAGTGGCAATTGTGTAACTAATTAACCATGTTGTGCACAAATACTCACCAACGAGCCACCCAGGTGGAAACTCTCTGTCACAAGTGATGCGAGAGCGGCCGCTCCAAACTCTCCGGTCGGCGTCCAGTGCTGGCTCGGGCGGATGACGTCACAGGCGTTGCCGTAACCGCAGCTAAATAAACTAAAATACTCACTGTGACAGGGTGCAATGCCAGGAAGGCAATGAATCAACTTGCCAAAATGTTGCAACATTAAAAAAGGAAGTTCTGGCAGCACATAGCATTAAAAATTCAAAAAATCTTTATTTTCAATTGCGGCATACAGGTATAACTTGGAGTAAACGTCTGAAGCGTTTCACGCCCCCTAGTGGCGTTTCATCAGAAACAACAGGTGTTCTTAACCATGGCCTTCTTATACTCAGGTCATGGATGGATACATATTAAACCCCTTAATGTCATACTAAAAACAAACATTAAAAGTTAATGTAAACATAAAATATGCTACAGTATATATTGTCTTCTGCTCTTATATTACAGAATATCCAGGGAGGAACAATCATATTAGGTGACAATTCAGAAAGGAACTGATCTTTACATTTGCAAAGTCAAATTAATACCATGACCCAAGCATTGAGATACTCTTAGCTCCAGGAACATACTCACATAGCCATGTAAGAGACTTAAAGTGTTGAATCCCAACTATGACATCACATTTGAGAGTATATGTGTTTTTACATGTTTTTAAATGTTTTTAAATATATACACCTTGACAATTATATCCCACTCTCAAAAATAATAACCATATTTTTTTGGAAGAAAGAAGGGAGGAGGGGTTATGCTATTAAGCTAAACACTCTCCCTACATTGAAGTCATATTCAAATACTATTTTAATACATTTTCTACTAATTCAAGTATATATATTTTCAGTTATCTACACAAAATAACTAATGTCCCATTCTAAATTAAGGCCATTGGGAATTCTAGTTTTAAGTTTATAGATTCAGTATAATTCTTTCCTATCTAGGATTTTATACCTATTCCCACCTCTTAAAGGGACCTTGGCTATATCAATTATTTTCACCTTAAAATTTCCCTCATTGGTAAAATGTGTAAGATTGAAATGTCTGGCCACCGTGGAATCCTTGCAATAATTTTTAACATCGTTAACATGTTCCCTAACCCTCACGTTGACCTCTCTGGTCGTTTTTCCTACATATTGGATTTCACAAATGTTGCATTCCAATAAATACACTGCGAATTTAGTTTTGCAGTTAGCATAAAAGGAAATATGATACTCATTCTCATCCACAGTAGACTTAAAACTGTTGGTAATTTCCATCATGCTACATGTTAGACACGTTCTTGCTCCACACTTAAAACAACCTTGTTTCCTAAGCCAGTTATCTCCTCTATTAGTCACCACATTTGGAACCATACTGGGAGCTAGCTTTACCGCAAAGGTTTCTGTTTTTTTGGACACAAATTTGGAACTCGATATATAGTTCTGCAGAATTTGATCACCACCAAGTATTGGGAGGTTCTTCCTTAGTATTCTCACAATATCAGTAAATTGATTGGTATATTCTGTTGTAAAAACAATACTATCATCAAATTGCAAAGAAGTGTCCTTTGTATCCTTATGTCTGTGTTTTATTTTACTGATTTCTAATTTTGTTTTCTCCAATTTGATTGGATCATAACCTCTAGCGGTCAATCTCATGGTAAGCTCATCTGCCTGCTGAAGATATATTTGATCATCTTCTGTATTTCGCCGCAATCTAATGTATTGGCCCCTTGGAATAGCTCGGATCAAGTGCGGTGGATGACATGAACTTGCATGAAGGATAGTGTTACCCGCTGTTGATTTGCGGAAAGTTTTTGACACTATCCCTCCAGTTTCCACAACACCCTCCAACGATATATCCAAGAAGTCAACACATTTATGATTGTATCCTCCCACAAATTTTAGACACATTTCATTATTGTCAAGAAAGGCAAGAAAGCTCTCAAATTTGCTGTCATCTAAAGGCTCATCAATGATCAAAATCAGATCATCAATGAACCTCTTATAGTAGCGTACATTGTCAGTATACATTGCGTATTCACTGTTGTACATATATTTTATCTCCCAATAACCTACATATAAATTTTTAAAGCAGGGGGCAAATTTTGCCCCCATTGCCGTGCCACAGCATTGTAGGTAGAATTTACCATCAAATATCAGAAAATTATGGGTAAGCACAAACTCTAGGATTGCGCAAATATATACCTTGATATTATCCTCGTACGCAGAGAACTTATCTAAAATATATCTTACCACCATAATCCCCATTGAATGTGGGATGGCCGTATAAAGTGACAATATGTCCACTACTACCCAGCAATAGTCTTTGTTCCACTTCATATCTCTGAGGCCCTCCAATAAATGAGAGGAATCTCTCAAATAGCTAAATAACTTTTTCACTATTGGCTGAAGTATAGAATCCAACCACTCGGAAAGGGGTTCAAGTAGAGACCCAATGCCCGATACTATAGGCCTTCCCGGCGGCCGTATAGGATTCTTATGCACTTTAGGCAAATAGTGAAAATGTGGTGTTATAGGAAATTCAGGTACAAGCAATTCAATATCCTCTTGCTTAAATATCCCCAAATAGATACCATCATCAAGCAATGATAATAGTTCTTGTTTAAAAATTAGTGTAGGGTTTCCACTTAGAGGTACATATGTAGTGGAGTCATTTAATTGGCGCAATGCTTCATCAAAATAGTCACTCTTGTTCAAAATAACAATATTCCCTCCTTTGTCGGAGTTTCTAATGACTATATTTTGATTCCATTTAAGAGAATCTAACGCCAATTTTTCAGCCCTTTTTAAATTACCTCTAACTTTCCTTTTAGACATTGATAGATTCAAAACATCTCTTTCTACTGTTTTCTGGAACATATTGACTGCAGGTCCCCTAAACTGGATAGGATAAAAATCAGAACCATATTTTCTAGGTCCTTCAGGTACAGTCTGCTCAGAAAGTATATCATGAGACGTCTGTAGATCTATCATTGTACTTAATGTACATGCATCCTGAAAGGAAACTTCCTGTCTTGGGGAATTTTGACTGTTATCATTTAACCTAATGTTACTACTACTAGTGTTAGGTTGTAAAGCAAAAAATCTCTTCAAAGTTAGCTTACGAACAAACCTATTGATATCAATTAAAGTGTTAAAGGGTGAAAAATCTCTAGTGGATGCAAAACCCAAACCCCTACTAAGCACACTTATTTGAACTTTGTTTAACACATAAGAGGATAAATTAATAACATTCAGGTCAGATTGTCCCAAATTTTGACTTCTTATTTCTTTTTTGTTTTTGGACCTTCTGACCCTTCTAAAGGGACCTTCGATCCTTTCTTGGACTCTTTCTTGTATGTCTTCTTTTATTCTTTTGACCTCGTTGATGGACCTTCACTCTCGGTATCATCTGCACTGGTTACCTGCAGAGAATGGGAAGAAACAGAAGAAGAGGAGGGAGAAGAAGAGGGAGAAGGGGATGAGTATGAAGACTCTGCCGAGTCTGCTAAATCCTGATCAGAAGATTCCACATCAGTTGATGAAAAGAATACTTTTTTTGGATTCTTGTTTTTCAATATTGGTTTAGGAATTTTCTTATCATCTTTATTCGCTTTCTTGTTATTCCACTTGTTTCCTTTACCAGAAAAGGGTTTCCAAGGACACTTTTGTGCTTGTGGACATTGATACACTCTATTTGTCTCATAGTCCAACCTGTCACGATTAAATTTTTCTCCTTTTCGCTCAGCAAGAATGGCATCTAACTTGTCCACATGTTCCTTCATCTGTTTTTTCTGCTCAAGGAAATCCTCATGTTGTTCAAATTTCTTTAATTCCTTCTCAATTTCTACCATTCTCTCCTTAAGATTCACCCTTTTCTGTACTTTACATTTTATAAGTATATTGAGTAGTTTTATTGAGCATTCCGTGAGTGCATCATTCTACTCCTGTATTATCTCAGGATTATCTACCTCAAAGGTAGGAAATTTATTCAATCTTAATCCACGTGGAATTCTGCATAACTCTACATAATGCTCAAAAGCTTCAATGTCCCAAGTTAGCCGTAAATCAGCCACCAACAATTTTTCCAAGGCTTTAAATTGAGATTCCATACAAGGACTAAATCCTTCATGTCTGTCTGCAGCAAATACACGTCTAAAAAGTTCTTTCCTTAATAGCATAACCCCTCCTCCCTTCTTTCTTCCAAAAAATTATGGTTATTATTTTTGAGAGTGGGATATAATTGTCATGGTGTATATATTTAAAAACATTTAAAAACATGTAAAACACATATACTCTCAAATGTGATGTCATAGTTGGGATTCAACACTTTAAGTCTCTTACATGGCTATGTGAGTATGTTCCTGGAGCTAAGAGTATCTCAATGCTTGGGTCATGGTATTAATTTGACTTTGCAAATGTAAAGATCAGTTCCTTTCTGAATTGTCACCTAATATGATTGTTCCTCCCTGGATATTCTGTAATATAAGAGCAGAAGACAATATATACTGTAGCATATTTTATGTTTACATATACTTTTAATGTTTGTTTTTAGTATGACATTAAGGGGTTTAATATGTATCCATCCATGACCTGAGTATAAGAAGGCCATGGTTAAGAACACCTGTTGTCTCTGATGAAACGCCACTAGGGGGCGTGAAACACGTCAGACGTTTACTCCAAGTTATACCTGTATGCCTCAATTGAAAATAAAGATTTTTTTGAATTTTTAATGCTATGTGCTGCCAGAACTTCCTTTTTTCATGGAAACTCTCTGTCCTCAAACTGCCGCCACAGGGACAACTGTCTGAGGATGCGGGCATCATGACAAGCCCCGCCGAAATTTGCACACACCTGCATAATGCGCATACGTGCGTCACAAACAAACTGCACGTTTAGACTATGGAAGTGTTTGCGATTTCGGAAGGGCAAGTCATGTTGTGGAGCACGCAGCGCAATGTCGGTGCAATCTATTGCTCCCAAGACATTGGGCATTCGAGCGATAGCAAAGAATTCCCTCTTCAGGCGCCTCCAATCACCATCATTCTGAGGGAATCCTATGTAACGCATGTTGTCCAAGGTGGGTCTCACCCTATGAACACGAGGACCTCGAACCAAACGAGCCCTTTGTCTCTCTTGGAGCCGCCGAGCCCGCCTGATTCTATAGAACGCTACTTGTGCAGCAGCACCAGCAGCATCTAACTCAGCATCATCCATATTTGCCAAGCTAAGCAGCGCAAAGCCAAACAGCAGAGCAAACACACAAGGAGTAACAAGGTATGGAAAAATACAAAAGCGATTTGATACAATGTCGATCACAAGGGACGCTTTGGCCATGTTGTTTGGGGGATTTATAGTGCAATTAGTCCAATGGTAGCGTGTTCGTAATGATTGCTGATTGTATACACTTGTTTGTATGTGAGCGGCGCGAATGCTTTAAAGTGGGCGGTTTTTTAGGTGTTTGCTTAAATTTTGTTTTTCCTCAATGAATCGCAATGTGAAAGTGTAAAATGTAACATTTACAGTGCATCTTCGTAATGTTTGCTCATATGCGTAATAAATACTTATTAAACGCGATCTTATAGTAAAAAGCACATGTCCACGCTAACATGAATGAAAGTGCATACTTGTGTATAATGGCATAGAATCTGATCGATCAATGTTGCTGCAATATTGTTTGTAAACGATAAAGTAACAGCTGACATCTATAATATTGTATATATAAGTGATTGGCGAGATGTCAATATTGTACGCATGTCAATATTGTACGCGTCCCATTAAAATCGCAATAATAATGAATATCTTCCAGCTGAGATCTATACTATTGTATATATAAGTGATTTGCGAGATGTCAATATTGTACGCATGTCAATATTGTACGTGTCCCTTTAAAATCGCAATAATAATGACGATCTTCCGGCTGACATCTGTAGTATTGTATATATAAGTGATTTGCGAGATGTCAATATTGTACGCGTCCCATTAAAATCACAATAATAATGAAGATCTTCCGGCTGACATCTATAATATTGTATATATAAGTGATTTGCGAGATGTCAATATTGTACGTATCCCTTTAAAATCACAATAATAATGATGTTCCAAACTCTCATTTACGTATATGTAGTATTGTAGTATTGAGTGCTAAACCTCTGAAAGGGGCGGTACAGTCCTAAAGCTGTAATGTGTATGGTTGAAGCTTCTAATGACATCATCATATTAGCAACCTGCCTGTCTAGTTATCAAATCCTCATTGTGTTGTTGTATTTTACTACATTGTTATTGTGTGATGATTCAAATATAAATGTGTGCTTTTTGGTTGCGTGATGCGTGTTATGTACATATACGTATATATTGTGATTCTCTCCCACATATGCTGACTTATATAAAGTAGTATAGCATTGTTGTTCCTTCCCAAAAAGTGACAGCTGTAATCTGTTCTAATGATCTTCTTATTGTACGTAATTCCTAATGGTATATTGTGAGTGAATCGTGATGTTAAAGGGACAGTGAAATCCCTATTTTATGTTTCATGATTCATAGAGAGAATCTAATGTGTTTTCTTGGCCATCATATCAATGCACATGTATGAGTGAATGATAAAAGTAATGTATGTGCATCCATTAATGATCATGTGTTAAGCCTATGTAGATATGCTGTTCATGCAAGCATATGAGTTGAATAAATGAAATGCTATAATAGAGGTAAATGAGAGGTGTTTCCAATTGTCTACTGTTTGTGAATAATGAAATGTTCAAATAATTTTTCTGTCCGTTTAAATATGATGTAATTTATTAAATATATTTCGTATTGTTGATGGTGATTTGTAGTTGATGTAATGTAAATGTATAAAACAATTTGATGTTGTAGTGAATTTCACACAAGTAAAAGCCATAACTCCATAGAGAAATAACCATTTATTGATCTATTTGTCATAGCGGAACTAAGCAAGAAAGCATGAGTTAGTTTCACAATTCTAACGATGGTATTTCAAGTTTTCTTGTCTACGCTTTTTCCGTGCGTTAGGTAAATCTGCCTGTCGCGTGGACGAGCATGTCTTCCCCATAGAAGTCAATGGAGGATAAAAATGTGTGTAGAAATAAAATCCAAGACTTGTTTTGAGCATAAAGTGAGTGACGTCATGGTCTTGTGTGAAAAAGTAGCTAAATCGTGTTTATTTCCTAATAAAAATCTTATTTGTGTATGTAATGTGCTATATATTGTTTGTATGTATCAATTAGTGTATGTATGTGATAATATTTGTAGTTAAATGTAGCTATATGAGTGTATGTTCCCGTCTGTCTATGTAAGTCAATGGAGAATGGATTTTTCGGGGGTTTTTTTCAAACACTCAAGATCTCGTAACTTTGATCCGTTCTATTTTGACATGAAAATATGAAATATTAAAAATAAATATAGTGTAGTGTTTGTATGAATGTAAGTGTACTTTGTGTAATGTTTTTTTTTTGATTCGTGGATGTTTTTTTTCGCGGTAGATGTTAACTACTGGGTCTGGGTTGACGTAAATTATTTCAGTGGTGATATTTTTGTGGCGTTAGGGAAACTCGTAATACCAGCGGGCGGTAAAAAGCAGCGTTAGGACCGGCCAACGCTGCTTTTTTACCCTAACGCCAAACTCGTAATCTAGGCGATAGTTTTAAATGCATTTTATATATTATAAGTGGAATAAATTCACGTGTGGTCTTAAAATAATCAGAATAAGTAATGTGACATAATACAGTACATTTGAACATGTAACTTATTAATATAAAGAAATTATAACATTTTAAATTACACATTTTAAAGAAATGCTTTTAAATGTTAGAAATGATTAAATGAAACTGTGTGTTTGTCATGCTGCCACCGATGGCCAAAATCCAGTATTACAGCCAAAAGATTTGACTGTTAAAAGATGCGTTTCCATAGTAACCATGCATCGCAAAGGGCCAATCAGAGAGATGCTTCCCAGGTGACCAATGAGATGATCAGTTTCTGTAAGGGCCTCCCATATCATCACCAATGATTAGACAATATAAGCTAGAATGCAAGATAAAAAAAAGGAGGCTGCTGATGATTTTGCTAAACTGACTGAAAACTGTTGCGTGGGACACAGTCAAACTATAAGCAAAGTGGGCATACTTTTTCTTATCAATTGCAATTACACTTATCTTTATATGAGGTGATCTGAAAATATTTGGAAAAGATTGAACTACAAATTGGCTCAAACTGGTGATGTATGATTGTTCTAGTTTTTGATATTTGAATCAAGGATATTTAGCAACTATAGTCAAATAGCAGATTTAAAGGAATATTCACTGCTGCTGTAGTTAATAGATTTAAAGAGCATATTTATATTTTGGATTCATGTTCATAGTCCTGGATAGTTTTAAGCTTGCCTTTTGTATGCTAAATATTTAAAACAAACATCCATTGTTGCTGTAGGTAGCAGATTTAAAGGAATAAATTGTATTTTAAAACTAGTTTTTCATAGCCTGTGTGTTGTTAAACAAATCCTTAGTGCTAAGTAATTTATCTTTGCAAATATAGATATATATCTTATAATTTGTCTTAACTGTAGGTAACTAAGAATTTAATTCAGTTTAGATAAATTGGCTTAGAGTTTGGTTGTTGGCACAAATAATATATACAATTTCTGATGTTTTAAATTGTAATTCTATAGGATAAGTTGTGGCTAAATAGCTGATTGTATTGCTTGAATGTTAGTAGCTAATATCTTGGAATCTCATTGTGTTAATTGAATGAAACTCAATTGTGAATAAGGTTAGTTATAAGTTACAATTTGGTTTGCTTTGTAAAGAGTATAGCATATTATAATAATTTAAACACTGTATAGTTTGACTCATATTCTGGTCCCTACAAATATATTTCAATGTGTTTATAAATATTAACTAATAAAAAGAATTCAGGAATTTATATTAATTTTATGGTTTTAGTATATGCATATTGATTGAGGGTTTATTTTAAAGAATAATTATTAAATATATTGTATTATAACCCAGCCATATACTGACATATTATTTGGAGGCACTGCTGAGATATTATTAATATTTATAATATTGATATGATATATCTGTAGTAAATAGAAATTATTATTAAAAAAAAAATTATATTTCGAAATTAATATTTTTGAAAATATTTTTTTTGAAAAATTTAAATATTGATTTTCATATTTCAGGATTAATATTAATATTTTTGAAAATATAATTTTTTTGAAAAATTGAAATATTGATTTTCATATTTCAAGATTGATATTAATATTTTGAAAATATAATTTATTTAAAAAAATTGAAATATTGATTTTCATATTTCAAGATTAATATTAAAGGGACAGTCTACACCCAAATTGTTATTGTTTTAAAAGATAGATAATCCCTTTATTACCCATTCCCCAGTTTTGCATAACCAACACAGTTATATTAATATACTTTCTCTTGTTAAGTGTATCCAGTCCATGGATCATCCATTACTTATGGGATATTCTCCTCCCCAACAGGACGTTGCAAGAGGATCACCCACAGCAGAGCTGTTATATAGCTCCTCCCCTCACTGTCATACCCAGTCATTCTCTTGCAACTCTCAACAAAGGTGGATGTAGTAAGAGGAGTGTGATGTATTATAGTTAGTTTTTAACTTCAATCAAAAGTTTGTTATTTTTAAATGGTACCGGAGTGTACTGTTTTATCAAAGGCAGCATTAGAAGAAGAATCTGCCTGTGATTTCTATGATCTTAGCAGAAGTAACTAAGATCCATGGCTGTTCTCACATATTCTGAGGAGTGAGGTAACTTCAGAGAGGGAATGGCATGCAGTTTTCCTGCAATAAGGTATGTGCAGAAAACATATTTCTAGGGATGGAACTTGCTAGAAAAATGCTGCTGATACCGGATTAATGTAAGTTAAGCATAAATGCAGTGATTTAATAGCGACTGGTATCAGGCTTATTAACAGAGATACATACTCTTATAAAAGTGTAATATAAAACGTTTGCTGGCATGTTAATCGTTTTTATATATGTTTGGTGACAAAACTTATTGGGGCCTAGTTTTTTCTCCACATGGCTGGCTTGAATTTTGCCTAGAAACAGTTTCCTGAGGTTTTCCACTGTTGTAATATGAGTGGGAGGGACCTATTTTAGCGCTTTTCTGCGCAGCTAAAATTACAGACTGAGACATTCAGCTTCCTTCTGCTTGATACAGGACATCTCTGAAGGGCTCTAAAGGCTTCAAAAGTCATGTTTGAGGAGGGTAACAACCACAGTAGACTGTGGCAGTTGTGACTGTGTTTAAAAACGTTTTTTGTCATTTATTATTCCGTTTTTGGTATTAAGGGGTTAATCATCCATTTGCAAGTGGGTGCAATGCTCTGCTAACTTGTTACATACACTGTAAAAATTTCGTTTGTGTAGCTGCCTTTTTTCACTGTTATTTCAAATTTTGCAAAATTTGTTTCTCTTGAAGGCACAGTAACGTTTTCTATATTGCTTGTTAACTTGGTTTAAAGTGTTTTCCAAGCTTGCTAGTCCCATTGCTAGTCTGTATAAACATGTCTGACACAGAAGAAACTACTTGTTCATTATGTTTAAAAGCCATGGTGGAGCCCCATAGGAGAATGTGTACTAAATGTATTGATTTCACCTTAAACAGTAAAAATCAGTCTTTATCTATAAAAGAATTGTCACCAGAGGGGTCTGTCGAGGGGGAAGTTATGCCGACTAACTCTCCCCACGTGTCGGACCCTTCGCCTCCCGCTCGAGGGACGCACGCTAATATGGCGCCAAGTACAACAGGGATGCCCATAGCGATTACTTTGCAGGACATGGCTGCAATCATGAATAATACCCTGTCACAGGTGTTAGCCAGATTGCCTGAAATAAGAGGCAAGCGCGATAGCTCTGGGGTTAGACGAGATACAGAGCGCGTAGATGCTGTAAGAGCCATGTCTGATACTGCGTCACAATATGCAGAACCTGAGGACGGAGAGCTTCAGTCTGTGGGTGACGTCTCTGAATCGGGGAGACCTGATTCAGAGATTTCTAATTCTAAATTTAAGCTTGAGAACCTCCGTACATTGCTTGGGGAGGTATTAGCTGCTCTGAACGACTGTGACACAATTGCAGTGCCAGAGAAATTGTGTAGGCTGGATAAATACTATGCAGTGCCGGCGAGCACTGATGTTTTTCCAATACCTAAAAGGCTTACAGAAATCATTAGTAAGGAGTGGGATAGACCCGGTGTGCCCTTTTCCCCACCTCCTATATTTAGAAAAATGTTTCCAATAGATGCCACTACACGGGACTTATGGCAGACAGTCCCTAAGGTGGAGGGAGCAGTTTCTACTTTAGCAAAGGGTACCACTATCCCTGTCGAGGACAGTTGTGCTTTTTCAGATCCAATGGATAAAAAATTAGAGGGTTACCTTAAGAAAATGTTTATTCAACAAGGTTTTATTTTACAGCCCCTTGCATGCATTGCGCCTGTCACTGCTGCGGCGGCGTTCTGGTTTGAGGCCCTGGAAGAGGCCATCCATACAGCTCCATTGACTGAAATTATTGACAAGCTTAGAACACTTAAGCTAGCTAACTCTTTTATTTCTGATGCCGTTGTTCATTTGACTAAACTAACGGCTAAAAATTCCGGTTTCGCCATCCAGGTGCGCAGGGCGCTATGGCTTAAATCCTGGTCAGCTGATGTGACTTCGAAGTCTAAATTACTCAACATTCCTTTCAAGGGGCAGACCTTATTCGGGCCTGGTTTGAAGGAAATTATTGCTGACATTACTGGAGGTAAGGGTCATACCCTTCCTCAGGACAGGGCCAAATCAAAGGCCAAACAGTCTAATTTTCGTGCCTTTCGAAACTTCAAGGCAGGTGCAACATCAACTCCCTCTACCTCAAGACAAGAGGGAACTTTTGCTCAATCTAAGCAGACCTGGAAACCTACCCAGGCCTGGAACAAAGGCAAGCAGGCCAGAAAGCCTGCTTCTGCCTCCAAGACAGCATGAAGGAGCGGCCCCCTATCCTACAACGTGGCAAGAGATGTTCAGGATCCCTGGGCGTTGGAGATCATATCTCAGGGATATCTTCTGGACTTCAAAGCTTCTCCCCCACAAGGGAGATTTCACCTTTCAAGATTATCTGCGAACCAGATAAAGAAAGAGGCATTTCTAAGCTGCGTGCAAGACCTCCTTGTAATGGGAGTGATCCATCCAGTTCCGCGGACGGAGCAAGGACAGGGATTTTATTCAAATCTGTTTGTGGTTCCCAAAAAAGAGGGAACCTTCAGACCAATTTTGGATTTAAAGATCCTAAACAAATTCCTCAGAGTTCCATCATTCAAGATGGAAACTATTCGAACCATCCTACCCATGATCCAAGAGGGTCAGTTCATGACCACAGTGGACTTAAAGGATGCTTACCTTCACATTCCGATTCACAAGAATCATCATCGGTTCCTGAGGTTTGCCTTTCTAGACAGGCATTACCAGTTTTTAGCTCTCCCATTCGGGTTGGCTACAGCCCCAAGAATTTTTACAAAGGTTCGGGCTCACTCCTGGCGGTTCTAAGGCCGCGAGGCATAGCGGTGGCTCCCTATCTAGACGACATCCTGATACAGGCGTCAAGCTTTCAAATTGCCAAGTCTCATACAGAGATAGTCTTGGCATTTCTGAGGTCGCATGGGTGGAAAGTGAACGAAGAAAAGAGTTCTCTATCCCCTCTCACAAGGGTTTCCTTCCTAGGGACTCTGATAGATTCTATAGAAATGAAAATTTACCTGACGGAGTCCAGGTTATCAAAACTTCTAAATGCTTGCCGTGTTCTTCACTCCATTCCGCGCCCCACGGTGGCTCAGTGCATGGAAGTAATCGGCTTAATGGTGGCGGCGATGGACATAGTGCCATTTGCGCGCCTGCATCTCAGACCGCTGCAATTATGCATGCTCAGCCAGTGGAATGGGGATTACAAAGATTTGTCCCCTCTATTAAATCTGGACCAGGAAACCAGAGCATCTCTTCTCTGGTGGCTATCTCGGATCCATCTGTCCAAAGGTTTGACCTTTCGCAGGCCAGATTGGACCATTGTTACAACAGACGCCAGCCTTCTAGGTTGGGGTGCAGTCTGGAACTCCCTGAAGGCTCAGGGCTCATGGACTCAGGAGGAGAAACTCCTTCCAATAAATATTCTGGAGTTAAGACCAATATTCAATGCTCTTCTGGCTTGGCCTCAGTTAGCAAAACTGAGGTTCATCAGATTTCAGTCGGACAACATCACGACTGTGGCTTACATCAACCATCAAGGCGGGACCAGAAGTTCTCTAGCGATGTCAGAAGTCTCCAAGATAATTCGCTGGGCAGAGACTCACTCTTGCCACCTGTCAGCGATCCATATCCCAGGGGTAGAGAACTGGGAGGTGGATTTTCTAAATCGTCAGACTTTTCATCCGGGGGAGTGGGAACTCCATCCGGAGGTGTTTGCTCAATTGGTTCTCCGTTGGGGCAAACCAGAACTGGATCTCATGGCGTCTCGCCAGAACGCCAAGCTTCCTTGTTACGGATCCAGGTCCAGGGACCCAAAAGCGACACTGATAGATGCTCTAGCAGCGCCTTGGTTCTTCAACCTGGCTTATGTGTTTCCACCGTTTCCTCTGCTCCCTCGTCTGATTGCCAAAATCAGACAGGAGAGAGCTTCGGTGATATTGATAGCGCCTGCGTGGCCACGCAGGACCTGGTATGCAGACCTAGTGGACATGTCATCCTTTCCACCATGGACTCTGCCTCTGAGACAAGACCTTCTAATACAAGGTCCTTTCAATCATCAGAATCTACTTTCTCTGAGACTGACTGCATGGAGTTGAACGCTTGATCCTATCAAAGCGTGGCTTCTCCGAGTCAGTAACTGATACCTTGATACAGGCGCGAAAGCCTGTCACCAGGAAAATTTACCACAAGATATGGCGTAAATATCTTCATTGGTGTGAATCCAAAAATTACTCATGGAGTAGGGTTAGGATTCCTAGAATATTGTCCTTCCTCCAAGAGGGTTTGGATAAAGAATTCTAGTTCTTTAAAGGGACAGATTTCTGCTCTGTCTATTCTTTTACACAAGCGTCTGGCAGACGTTTGAGACGTTCAGGCATTTTGTCAGGCTTTAGTTAGAATTAAGCCTGTGTTTAAACCTGTTGCTCCCCCATGGAGCTTAAACTTAGTTCTTAAAGTTCTTCAAGGAGTTCCGTTTGAACCCCTTCATTCTATTGATATCAAACTTCTATCATGGAAAGTTCTTTTTCTGATGGCTATTTCCTCGGCTCGAAGAATCTCGGAGTTATCTGCCTTACATTGTGATTTTCCTTATCTGATTTTTCATTTAGTTCTGCGTACAAAACCTGGGTTTTTACCTAAGGTGGTTTCTAACAAGAATATCAATCAAGAGATTGTTGTTCCGTCATTATGCCCTAATCCTTCATCAAAGAAGGAACGTCTTTTGCATAATCTAGACGTAGTCCGTGCATTGAAGTTTTACTTGCAGGCTACTAAAGATTTTCGTCAAACATCTAACCTGTTTGTAGTTTACTCTGGACAGAGGAGAGGTCAAAAGGCCTCGGCAACCTCTCTGTCTTTTTGGCTTCAGAGTATAATCCGTTTAGCGTATGAGACTGCTGGACAGCAGCCCCCTGAAAGAATTACAGCTCATTCTACTAGAGCTGTGGCTTCCACCTGGGCCTTTAAAAATGAGGCCTCTGTTGAACAGATTTTCAAGGCTGCGACTTGGTCTTCGCTTCATACCTTTTCAAAATTTTACAAATTTGATACTTTTGCTTCTTCGGAGGCTGTTTTTGGGAGAAAGGTTCTTCAGGCAGTGGTTCCTTCCGTTTGAGTTCCTGCCTTGTCCCTCCCATCATCCGTGTACTTTAGCTTTGGTATTGGTATCCCATAAGTAATGGATGATCCGTGGACTGGATACACTTAACAAGAGAAAACATAATTTATACTTACCTGATAAATTTATTTCTCTTGTAGTGTATCCAGTCCACGGCCCGCCCTGTCCTTTTAAGGCAGGTCTAAATTTTAATCAAAGTTCAGTCACCACTGCACCCTATGGTTTCTCCTTTCTCGGTTTGTTTCGGTCGAATGACTGGATATGACAGTGAGGGGAGGAGCTATATAACAGTTTTGCTGTGGGTGATCCTCTTGCAACGTCCTGTTGGGGAGGAGAATATCCCATAAGTAATGGATGATCCGTGGACTGGATACACTACAAGAGAAATAAATTTATCAGGTAAGCATAAATTATGTTTTTAACCTCTGTGATTATCTTGTATCTAAGCCTCTGCGAACTGCCCCTTTATTTCAGTTCTTTTGACAGACTTGCAGTTTA
Source organism: Bombina bombina (assembly GCF_027579735.1). NCBI lineage: Eukaryota > Metazoa > Chordata > Amphibia > Anura > Bombinatoridae > Bombina > Bombina bombina. The sequence continues at coordinate 36,476,900 of NC_069502.1, forward strand.
GCCAATCAGTGCCTGCTCCCAGATAACTTCACCTGCACGAGCACAGTGATATCTATATGAGATACATGAACTAACACCCTCTAGTGGTGAAAAACTGTTAAAATGCATTCTGAAAAGAGGTGGCCTTCAAGGTCTAAGAAATTAGCATATGAACCTCCTAGGTTAAGCTTTCAACTAAGAATACAAGAGAACAAAGCAAAATTGGTGATAAAAGTAAATTGGAAAATTGTTTAAAATTACATGCTCTATCTGAATCATGAAAGTTTATTTTGGCCTAGACTTTCCCTTTAATATTTTGAAATATAATTTTGTTTGAAAAAATTTTAAATATTAATTTTCATATTTCAAAATTAATATTAATATTTTTTTAAAACATATATATATATATATATATATATATATATATATATATATTTCTTCTCTTATTGGTAAAAATTGTATTAGCGTTTTAATTTAACTAAATACTAAGCCAATATAATAATGTCTGTAACCAGAAGTGGATCACTTAATTCTGTACATAGCGTTGAAAATTGTTCCCTGACAATACCCCTTACTCGAGGTGAGGTTCTTAAGATGAAAATTATAGGCCACATTAAAGAGAGGTTTAATATTGCGGGTGAATTAAATGATTACATGAATATGCTTGAAATTAAGGCTAAAAATATTGCCATTGATGATGAAAGGTGGAATGAAAAAAGTGAATTATTCCAAGAATTATTAATAATTAATCAATGCAAGATTCTCAAAAAGCGAGACGAACTAATACTAAAATCTTGGCCCCTTGTGATATGCATTATTGATGAAATGTCGCTATATCTCATAGAGAAAGAATTGCAAATACAGAGGCTAGAAAATAGTATTCGTTCATCACGCAGATGCGAAGGGATTTTAAAAATAGCCGAAAATAAAATTGATGAGTTTGCCCAAGACATAGCCACCTTAGATAAGCATAACTTAGATTTACTAGCAAAGATACAAGAGTTAAATAAACAACTCGCACAAAGCCAGAGAGAATTAAGGGATTTAAAAAGGTCATAATGCCATAATGAAAACCCCTCTATTAACAGTGAGAATAATGCAGATAATTCTAACTCCCTTAGAGAATGCATCAGGGATGAAATGCAGAAATTTAGGGAAGAATGTAGACAAATGACCCCTGTTGGGTCAGAAATATATTTCCCAAATAGACAGTCACCTCATGATGTAAATTTAGGGAGCTGCTATAACTCAGCTGATGAGGGGGAAGGAAACTCTAATAGAGAGTCAGAGGGCGGAGCTAACTACCTAAATAGCACACGTAGTACTAATGTACGAGGGGGTCTCCCCATAATAAAAGGGAAAATAGGGAACACTCCAACCCCGAAAATAAAACCCCTAGGAAATCCCAAAATACATCTAATAAGGTATATGACTCCCATAAAATAATTACTTTCCTAAAGGATGCAGTACCTAAATTCTCCAACAAGGGAACAAACTCTGTAATTGATCACTTAGAGACCTTTGAAAATGCTTTAGCTATAATGAATGTTACAAGTGAGCAGTCAAAAATTGAATTTCTGCCCTCGGTATTTGAAGGTAAATATCACAAATTCTTTGCTTCACTAAAGGATATGAATATTCATTCCTGGAATGAGACAAAACGACAGTGCAGAAAAGAATTCGGGCAACATTGCACTAAAACTGCAGCAAAAATAGCTGTATATGGGATGAAATGCCGAAATATAGGGAAGAATGTAGACAAATGACCCCTGTTGGGTCAGAAATAGATTTCCCAAATAGACAGTCACCTCATGATGTAAATTTAGAGAGCTGCTATAACTCAGCTGATGAGAGGGAAGGAAACTCTAATAGAGAGTCAGAGGGCGGAGTTAACTACCTAAATAGCCCACATAGTACTAATGTACGTAGGGGGTCTCCCCATAATAAAAGGGAAAATAGGGAACACTCCAACCCCGAAAATAAAACCCCTAGGAAATCCCAAAATACATCTAATAAGGTATATGACTCCCATAAAATAATTACTTTCCTAAAGGATGCAGTACCTAAATTCTCCAACAAGGGAACAAACTCTGTAATTGATCACTTACAGACCTTTGAAAATGCTTTAGCTATAATGAATGTTACAAGTGAGCAGTCAAAAATTGAATTTCTGCCCTGGGTATTTGAAGGTAAATATCACAAATTATTTGCTTCACTAAAGGATATGAATATTCATTCCTGGAATAAGACAAAAGGACAGTGCAGAAAAGAATTTGTGCAACATCGCACTAAAACTGCAGCGAAAATAGCTGTATATGGTTTAAAATGTAGTGCAAATCAAAGCCCCATAGAATTCCTTTCTGTACTGAAAAATGCGTACAGTATGGCTGAAGTTAATCCCATATTTGAATGCTCAGAATTTGTGAATTTATTTTTTGAAGCACTGCCCGCACCCATCAAAATTAATTTAGCTAGAGATTTTGATGAGAACTGCTCATTGGAATGGCTGATCAAAGAGAGTACAAAGTTATACTCTATTCAGCAGTCTGGTGAACAGGGGGTTAAGAGGGAATCAAAGCCCAACCCCAAAATTGTGGAAGAAACTAGGGTGTCACCTAGCCCCCTCAATTTTGAGTCTAAAAAGAAAACCTATGCAGAGGTGGCCAGAGGAAACAGGCCATCCCCACAAAGTTTTAACTCTGCCCCTCCCCCAACACGGGCTGAGGTGCAGAGAGACTATACCCAAAATGGGGGACATACTCAGGTAAATAATTACTCCCAAAGAGAATACCCACAAGATAATAGATATCCCCGCAAAGGTAGATACAATAAGTGGCGAAAATACTCTCAGGGTAACCAGACACCCCAAGTAAATAGTGCCTCCCAAAATACTAACGCTGAACAATTTGAACCCCAGGGGCAACCACGCTAGGATAGGAACAGCGGCCCTGATTCTGAGGGAACCCAATGGTCCAGGAATCACTACTATGGGGCATCAAGAGATAGGCCCAGGGGTAGAGGTAATTTGTATGATCAAGTAGATCAGCTTAATACCCAGTTAAATTGGTTGAGAGAACAATTCGCTAATATGAGTCAAACTTTTACGGCTCAGCCACTGAACAATACTTTTTTAGGGGTACAGCCAGTGGTCAGCAGTGGGCCACAGGCACAGTCATAAATACTGCAGTATCACCTGAAAGGGAGGGGAGAGATATACAAAATAAAATGATAAATGTCAAAAATGGTAGTAATCATGTTCTCTCCCCACAGACCGGAAACGGACGATTTAGCCTTGATGACAAGCAACCTCAGCTGGGAAAATTTAACCAATCTCTTCCTTTGCAGCATTCTCTTAACCTTATTTCCACAGATGCAGTACACAAGAACCCAGTCGACTGTATTATAGAGGGGACCGATAAGAGTGAAGTTTCTTCTGATCGGGTAACACGGCGGATTCAGGTAACACGTGGCGAAGCCCACAAGTGTGTAATCATGCCAATTTTATGTGTGAAATGGTAGAAAATGCAGGGAGATATTATGTATTAGCTGAGCTGCAGGATTCAGTTTCCAACCCTATCATGGGATTAATTGATACTGGGTCTCAAGCAACTATTCTATCCCACGGGTACTACACACAGCTAAACGAGCTAATACCCCACAAACCTAAAATAAAATAATTTGATGGTTCACTAATAGGTGTTGGGGGCGACTCTCTAAAAGTCTACGGTACAGCCTGGTAAAAATTTAAACTGGGGAACAGGGTCATAAGACACCCTGTCATTATAGTGGATCTGCCAACTGATCGTTTAATTATTGGTAGTGATCTCCTGAAGCGATTAAGCACCATAATTGATTGCGTAAATAATGTAATTTGGTCACAAGTCAAAAGGCCTATTATAAGAAATCTGGTATATCCCGCCCCCGACATAACTGTCACGTGGTGGAAGAGAAGCCAGATGCTGTGGAGATTCATTTCAGGAATAACCCTGTACCTGAAATCACTATCCTACAGATAGATGATCAGACTTCTTTATGTGGCTCTGATGGTAATACTTTTAAAATTTCGCCTGGAAAGATAGCGAATATTTCCTTAGACGGCGATGTATTAACCATATCTTTCCACAAGGGGGATCATAGAATCCCTAAGGGGGGGAGGCCACGCTCAATACCTCGCAGGAATTGAGAGAGTTAAAGAGGATCTATTTATCCATATACAAGTGCATGATCTTGATACAACAAAGTATGCCAAATTAAACTTAAAACAGGAAGCTAGCTATATAAGCAAAGGCTTATTAGCACAGATAGCTGAAGTGATTAAATATCTTTCTCCCCAAGACCACTGTGTCCACGGCCTGGATGACAGGTTTGAAAGCTATAACATCACAGCTAAGTGCTTATTATCTGTCTCTATAGCTAATAAATCAGTGAAGCACCTGTTAGTTCTAAATACTCCCCATAATCAAATATACATTGGAAATGATATATTACATAGATATGCCATACAAATAGATTTGATTAACTCTTGCCTCTGGAGCGGGTTAAAGGGGGAACATGAAGTATTTCAGGATGAATACACAGCCCTGAAATCAAAACCAGCAATTGCCATATCCTGTGAATATGCAGGTGTCTAACAATGTTATAATTCCTGCTGGGGCTGATAAATTTCTTTTACCGTTACAGGTAAAGAGAGGTCAGAAATTAAAAACTTCTGAAACACTAATTTGCCTCTCCCATAGAATAGAAAATCTGGGTATCACAATGACCTATACTCCTATGGTAAATATTGGAACTATTCAAATACATGTTATTGTGCATAACATGACCCCAAAGGATATAACCTTATCCAAGGGAACTACCATAGGATATGCGCTGGTATCAAGTTATTACACTTTTGGATTCCAGAATAATGTAATTGAGCTAATACCTGAAGGATACTTAACTGAAGAATAATTAATAGAACAATCCTTTGCATCTATGCCAGAGGGTCTATTTACTATTCAGTCTATTTATCCCTCAGAGGAAGGCATTTGTAAAATTGAAGAAGCCTCTCTAGTATTTGATCAGCCGATCAAACAGCAAGAATATCCCAATACCCAGAGTCATGGGGGCAATGTAAATTATAATCAAGGGGACCTCACCTCTAAGTTGGAAGAAGCCTATGAAATAGGACAGCCTGAAATCTTTCCACAATTTCAGCAAATAGTCGAAGAGCAAATATCTTTAGCTAATGGCTGTTCCAGCGATGGTGAACGCCAACAGCTGCGAGAACTGCTGATGGAGTACAAGGATATGTTTGCTAGGGATTCTTATGACTGTGGGACTACAGACTTGCATATTGCAAGAATACAAACAGATCCCAATGCGCCACCTGTGTTTGTTAAACAATACAGACTTCCTTTAGCCTCATATGATTCTCTTGCAGAAATCATAAGGAACTTGGAAGAAAGGGGTATTATCAGACAGGTGCACAGCTCTTATAACAATCCTATTCTAGGTGTTCTTAAGCCCAATGGACAATGGCGTTTGTGTGCTGACTTAAGGCAGCTAAATAAACGAGTGTACATGTCTGGCTGGCCTTTGCCATATATTGACCAGTGCCTAGCGCAGATGCAGGGTTTCAGAATATTCACTGCCATTGTGTCAGGGTGCCAGGAATCAGACTGAGACGAGAAGTGCAGAAATAATCACATCTTTATTAATAGCAAAAAAATTATAAAAAGTCCACAAGTCAAATAACAAGCCAGGAATCAAAAACCAGAGCTGGTAGTCAGACGAGCCGAGTCAGGAGCCAAAGCGAGTAGTCAGACGAGCCAGAATCAGGAACAAGGAAAACAGCAGAGTCAGGAACAAGCCAGGGATCAGGAACCAGGAGGGACGTCAGATAGCCAGGTAATATACAGGAGCTCTCACAAACAGGTCTGAGACAACGCAAAGGCAAAGCATACTGAACAGAGGCCCTTTAAATAATAAGTGATGACATCACAATTCTGAGACTGCATCCTGTCTCACACGGAGGATGCACACCAGTCTGGCCATAAAAGGAAGTGCAGGAAATGAGCAGCATCCCCCACAATGCACCACAGTCAGCAAGAGAGGTGAGTAAAATGGCTGCCAGCAGCACATGGCAAACAAACAAAACAGGTAAAAACCCTGACAGTACCCTCCCCTCAACGACCCCTCCACCGCGGGAGGACAACAGGCTTATTGGGGAAACGGGCATGGAAGGCACGGAGGAGGGCGTGAGCATGAACATCAGAGGAGGGAACCCATGAACGCTCCTCCGGACCGTAGCCCCTCCAGTGAACCAAATACAGTATGCGGCCCCTGGACATACGAGAGTCAATAATGCTGCTGACCTCATACTCCTCATGGTTGTCAACAAAGATAGGACGGGGACAAGGCAACACAGTGGTAAACCGATTACAAACCAGAGGGAGACATGAAAAACATTGGATTTGCGCATTGCAGGAGGAAGGTCAAGAGCGTAAGCCACAGGATTGACCCGTCGGAGTATTCGAAAAGGACCAACATAACGCGGAGCCAGTTTATTGGAAGGCACACGAAGGTTCAAGTTGCGGGAGGACAGCCAAACTCTCTCACCAACCTGGTAGGAAGGCGCGGGCAGACGCCTACGATAAGCCTGGAACTTTTGGCACTGCATAGAACGATGAAGGCAATCCTGAATCTGCACCCACGTGGAACAGATTGCCGGAGATGCTCCTCCAAAGCCGGAATACCCTGAGACATGAATGAATCGGGCAACAAGGATGGTTGAAACCCATAATTCGCCATGAATGGGATGACTTGGAGGAAGCATTAATAGCACTATTACAAGCAAACTCTGCCCAAGGTAACAGTTCAGACAAATTATTATGGTGATCTGAGACATAGCAATGGAGGAACTGTTCCAGAGCTTGATTAGACCGTTCCGCAGCCCCATTGGATTGAGGGTGATATGCCGAGGAGAAGGAAAGCTGGATCCCCATTTGAGCACAAAAGGAACGCCAAAATCTGGAGACAAATTGGCTACCCCGTCTCCTTGGGTAACCCATGTAAACGGAAGACATCCCGGGCAAAAATTGAAGCAAGCTCCTGAGTGGTAGGAAACTTCTTCAAGGGAATGCAATATGACATTTTAGAAAAACGGTCAACCACCATAAGGATAATAGTATTGCCATTGGAAACAGGGAGCTTGACAATGAAGTCCATGGAAAGATGTGTCCAAGGAACGCTCACCATTAGCAATAGGTTGAAGAAGACCCACAGGAAGACATTGAGGAGTCTTATTCTGTGCACAAACTGAGCAGGAGGCAACATACGCAGCAACATTAGAACGAAGACCTGGCCACCAGAATTGTCGAGTGACAGACCAAATCATTTGGGTCTTGCCTGGGTGACCTGTGGCTTTAGGATAGTGGTAAGTGTGCAAAAGTTTAGTTCGAAGATTCGCAGGAACAAAACACTTACCACTAGGTTTCTCAGGAGGTGCATTGGTTTGTGCAGCCAGGATCTCCTCCCCCAAGGGAGAAGTCAAATTAGTACGTATGGTAGCCAAAATATGGTCAGGAGGTATAACTGGAGTAGGTACAGACTCCTCCTTGGACAGAGGTGAAAATTGTTGAGAGAGGGCATCAACCCTAACATTCTTACTACCAGGCAGGTAGGAGACCACAAAATTAAACCAAGACAAAAATAGTGCGCATCTGGCCTGTCGGGGTGACAAACGTTTTGCTTCAGAAAGATAAGTTAAATTCTTTTGGTCAGTAAGAATGAGCACTGGCACGCTAGTACCCTCGAGAAGATGCCTCCATTCCTTGAGTGCCAAAATTATAGCCAGTAATTCCCTGTCGCCAATTTCATAATTGCTCTCTGCTGGAGACAATTTCTTAGAGAAGAAACCACACGGATGCAAGGAACCGTCAGGCGTAGGACGTTGAGACAAGAATGCACCTACTCCAGTCTCAGACGCATCGACCTCAAGAACGAAAGGCAAGACAGGGTTAGGATGAGCCAGAACTGGAGCGGCAGCAAAGGCAGTCTTAAGACTATCAAAGGCCTTAATAGCAGTAGGTGACCAATAGAGTGGATCATTCTCTTTACGGGTCATATCTGTGATAGGTTTGACCAAGGAAGAAAAGTTTTTAATAAACTTTCTATAGTAATTGGCGAACACCAAAAAACGTTGAAAAGACCGAAGACCAACTGGGCGAGGCCACTGCAGAACTGCAGATAACTTGTCAGGATCCATGGAGAACCCTGCAACAGAGAAAACATAACCTAGGAAGGTTACTTGAGTCTGATGGAACTCACATTTCTCGAGTTTACAAAACATCCCGTTCTCACATAGTCTCTGAAGAACCTGTGTAACATCAGAACGATAAGCCTCAAGTGTGGGTGAGTGTATGAGGATGTCGTCTAAGTACACCACAACACACTGTTGCAACTTATCTCGTAGGACATCATTTATAAATTCCTGGAAAACAGCAGGAGCATTACATAGGCCAAAGGGCATTACAAGATACTCATAATGCCCGCTCCTGGTGTTAAATGCTGTTTTCCATTTGTGGCCCTCCTTGATCCTAACGAGATTGTATGCTCCTCTCAAATCAAGTTTAGTAAAGATCATAGCTCCCTTGAGGCTGTCAAAGAGTTCCGTAATGAGCGGAATAGGGTAAGCATTCTTAATGATAAGATGATTAAGACCCCTATAATCGATGCATGGTCTTAACTCGACACCCTTTTTCTTCACAAAGAAGAAGCCAGCCCCTGCAGGAGAGCAGGATTTGCGGATGATCCCCCGCAACAGAGCATCGGCAACATACTCCTCCATAGCACAATTCTCTGCAACAGATAAAGGGTAAACCCGGCCCCGAGGAGGAATGGCTCCGGGTTGCAGGTCTATGGCACAATCGTAAGACCGGTGAGGAGGCAACGTACCGGCACGCACCTTGTCAAAAACGTCTAGGAACTCTCGGTACTCCTCTGGCAATTGAGATACCGAAGAAGTGCACAAGACTTTAACTGGTTTCCGAAGACAAGTGGAAATACATTGTGGAGACCACGACAAAATTTTGAACCTGCGCCAATCGAGACTGGGATTGTGCTTTTGGAGCCAGGGATAACCCAGAACAACCGGAAAATGCAGAGAATTTATCACCTGGAACTGGAGGGTTTCAAAATGGAGAGCCCCAACAGCCATGGATAACGGAGCAGTTTCGTGAGTAACGAGTGCGGGCTGAAGGGGCCTGCCATCAATGGCCTCAATAGCAAGCGGAACGGACCGAGGCAAAACAGGAATGGAGTGTTTTGATACAAAAGCACTGTCAATGAAATAGCCCGCAGCACCGGAGTCAACAAGAGCCTGGGTGACTATGGAGGAGTCCACCCAGGAAAGGACAACCGTGACTAAAGTTTTCTGCTTTAGCGGTTCCGGGGACGAGGATAAACCACCCAAGGTCTACCCCCGACAGGACCTTAGATGTGAGTGTTTCCCAGCCGTGTAGGACAAGACTTCAAAAGGTGGCCCTGTAACCCACAATAGAGGCAGAGCCCCTCCCTCCTCCTAAAGGCCCTCTCCGCCGCAGAGAGACGCGTGAATCCCAACTGCATCGGCTCAGCAGTACCTGGTGACTCGGGACCAGGAGGCATGGGAGGAGAGGGAGGCATGGGTGGGAACGAACACGTTGGAGACAACAGAACAGGAGGCTTCCGCAAGCGCTCCTTGAAAGAGGGCCTCTCACTTAGTCTGATGTCAATTAGGATAAAAAAAGACACCAATGCCTCAAGATCCTCTGGTAAATCTCTGGCAGGAACTTCATCTTTAATCGCATCAGAGAGCCCATGAAAGAAGGCGGCAACAAAGGCTTCATTGTTCCAACCTACCTCTGCGGCAAGTGTACGGAACTCAATGGCATACTGAGCAACAGATCTTGTACCTTGCTGAATGGACATGAGTCGTTTAGCAGCAGAGGAGAAGCGAGCCAGAACATCAAATACCCTTCGAAAGGAGGCCACAAATTCAGGGTAATTTGAAATCACAGGTTTATTAGTCTCCCACAAGAGATTAGCCCAGGCAAGAGCTGTGTCAGAGAGTAACGAGATGAGAAATCCCAACTTAGCCCTGTCAGAGGGAAACGCCTGAGGTAACATCTCAAAATAAATGCCCACCTGGTTCAAAAACCCTCTGCACTGATTAGGATCACCTCCAAATCGCTGAGGTAGAGGTGCAGAACCGGGCATACTCCTGGTAGGACTAGGTGCAGCAGCGGAAACAGGAGCAGCCATAACTTGCAGGACACTTTGGTCCAAATGTGCAGTGCGAGTCAGCAGGGTTTACAGGGCTAGTGCTAATTGATCCAAACGTGATCCTGTTCATCCATCCTGGAAATTATGGCAGGTAAAGGTAGATTATCAGCACATCAGGATTCATGGCCTTTGGGTAATGTCAGGGTGCCAGAAATCAGAATGAGACGAGAAGTGCAGAAATAATCACACCTTTATTAATAGCAAGAAAATAATAAAAAGTCCACAAGTCAAATAACAAGCCAGGAATCAAAAACCAGAGCTGGTAGTCAGACGAGCCGAGTCAGGAGCCAAAGCGAGTAGTCAGACGAGCCGGAATCAGGAACAAGGAAAACAGGAGAGTCAGGAACAAGACAGGGATCAGGAACCAGGAGGGATGTCAGATAGCCAGGTAATATACAGGAGCTCTCACAAACAGGTCTGAGACAACGCAAAGGCAAAGCATACTGAACAGACGCCCTTTAAATAAAAAAGTGATGACATCACAATTCTGAGACTGCATCCTGTCTCACACGGATGATGCACACCAGTCTGACCATAAAAGAAAGTGCAGGAAATGAGCAGCATCCCCCACAATGCACCACAGTCAGCAAGGGAGGTGAGTAAAATGGCTGCCAGCAGTACATGGCAAACAAACAAAACAGGTAAAAACCCTGACACATTGATTGCGCGCTGGGATATTGGACCATAAAGGTACATGAGGAGGACCAATATAAGCTGGCATTCTCATTCCAAAAGGTCCAATATGCATTTCAGAGACTTCCTTTTGGATACATAAATTCTGGACATGAATTTGCTGTATTCATGCATAAGGCTATGCCTGATGCACTGGAAAGGGGGACCTTATCTTATGTTGATGATGTTTTAATCAAAAGCACAGACTTTGAAAAACACATAGCAGAGCTTAAACACATCCTCAGCCAACTTAAAAGGGCAGGTGTCAAATTATCCCTACAAAAAGCTCAATGGTGCCGCACTCGTGTAAACTTCTTAGGACATGAAGTTACTTCTGAAGGGCTAAATTCTCAGAAGAAAAAGGTGGAAGCTATAACAAATTCTAAAAACCCAACTAACTTAAAAGAATTGAGATCATTCCTGGGTATGACAAATTATTCTCGCAAATTCATTGATAATTATGCAGAATTAGCTAAACCACTACTACTTCTTCTAAAGATGGATGTGAAATGGCACTGGAGTGAAACTCAAGAGACAGCCATAAGAGAGCTGAAGAGGAAACTCACTCAAGTACCTTGCTTAGCGTACCCTGAAGGTGGTAAATCTTTCTTCTTAGAAACAGGTTACACAGATGTAAGCATCAGTGCTGTTTTATACCAAAAGCATGATAATTTAAGCAAATCCATTGCTTATGCGATCAAAACTCTATCCCCAGTAGAAATAAAATTTTGCGATTGCGAAAAAGCCCTCTTATCTACTGTATGGGCTCTATAAAATTTCCGCAGCTATATACAGGGCCAGAAAATTATTGTAGAAACGGCCCACCAGCCTTTGCTATATTTGCAAAGTGAGAGAATAAGAGATGGGAACTTGTCTAATTGCCGCATAACAGCGTGGACTCTTTCCTTACAAGGCTGGCCCTTAGAAATTCGCTACAAGCAGAATAAAAAGAATCCAGTCGCACAGGGGCTTGCTGAGCTCCACGACTGTACTGCTAAAGATCCTGGGGAAGAATTATCAGAAGATGATTTTCTGGTGGAACAATTGCTTTCCCCATATAAAATGTATAATGAGGACCAGTGTCAAACATTATCTTGGGTATATGTTGATGGTTGTTCTTACCATGCCACTATTGATAATGAGCGCAGATTAGTCGCTGGCATTGGTATAACTTGGGCAAATGGATTCCCAAATATATCTATAGGTTTCAACATTGGACCAAGATCCAGTCAAATTGCAGAACTCACTGCTGTTCTAAAAACCATTGAAATGGCTATTGAACATGGTATTCATGAATTTGTAATCATTACTGACTCAAATTATGTGCGTGACAGTTTTGTTGAATACCTGCCAACTTGGAAAAGAAATGGCATGCAGAAAAGTAACCACAAACCAGTCAAGCATGGCAAGTTGTTCTGCGAGATTGATAATCTGGTGGTATCCAATGATTTAACCATACACTGGAAGAAGACCAAGGGTCATTCCAGGGTGCAAGGTCCTGATAAAGAAGGCAATGACCTTGCGGATTCATTAGCCAAACAAGGAGCCATAACTGGAAAACTCCTTAATATTGACCACTTAATGGGTGCAATTCAGGTAGAAGTCATTACCAGAAACCAGACTAAACAACAGAGTGAGCCTAACCTGGTACAATGGAGTCAGGATTCTCCTAGTGAGGACCTGATCACTAGTCAAAAAGAAGACCCCATTGTAGGCATCTTCTATAAACACATAGAAGATCCTGAAAGCAACCCCATCTCAAAAGATGATTGTATTGGCAAAGAATATCTTAGAATCTTAACGAAGTCCAGATCACAATTCAAATTACAGGATGGTTTGTTAATTAGAACCTCCAAAACTGGCATCCAGCAATGGGTAGTACCCACCAAGTTCAGAGGTCTAATGCTTCAACATGCCAATGATGCTCCCACATCTGGTCATCGTGGTGCCAAACTCACAAATGAAATATTGCGTGATTATGCCTTTTGGCCACACATGTTGAAAGATGTTCAAACCTACTTTCAAGGTTGTCTAATCTGTCCACAGTTCCAACCCAAAAAAGGTACAACACCTTGACGGACAAATTGAACCCATATAAGACAAAAGGAAGGCTGATAACATGCAGTTAAAACGTCCATTTATTGGTTACTCATAATAAAAACTTGCAAAAGTCACAGTGTACTCAGACCTGATAACAGCTGACGCGTTTCCTGCCACACTCAGCACTTCATCAGAGCTTACAAACAGGTGTGCTAGGACTCCTTAAAACCTCATCATAGAGGGTTTCTCCTCCCACACCAGGTGTACAATACATAGTAAATTTTAAACAACAAAAGAAAATACATCCTTATACGAGAATTGAAAATCTACGCACATTTTTTATGGAACTTTTTAGAACAGATATCTATGTTCACTTTAAACGTCTAATACATCATAAGAGAGCTATATTCTGTTTTGCGGTCAAGGAAAAAATCTCTTAAGAGCTATTCTATATGAAATTTATGTCTTTTAGGTAAACATAAGGATACCTTAGTCCATACAAAAATTATTAAGATTAAACATTCACCAGCAACAGATTGGTCCAATGTTAAATCTTAACTTAAACTACTTAGAATACCCTAAGCAGTGAAAATTAAGTTCCAACCCACTGCTTCAACGCATAGAGCGCCATTGCAGAAAAGGCGGATGGTAATGCCATGGTCAGATATACAAATTGATTTTATTGGTCCAGTAACAAGGTCATCAAGAGGTAACAAATGCATGTTAACAGTGACATGCCTGTTCACTAAATGAGTAGAGTGCATCAGTGCACCTAACAATAGTGCTGAAACATGCGCAGCATTGCTCATCAACCACGTGTTTTCCAGATTTGGTCTGCCCCAAAGAATCGAATCAGATCGGGGAACCCACTTCACTAGCGAAGTGATGACCAAAATGTGGAAAATACTAGGGGTTAAAAGAAAGCTCCATATTACATATAGAGCTGCCTCAAGTGGTGGAGTAGAGCGTTACAACCAGTGCATTGTTAAAATCCTCAAAAAGTTTGTGAGTGAAACGGGTAAAGACTGGGATGTAAAACTACCTATAGTCCTGATGGCATTAAGAGCAACTCCAAATAGTGCTACCAAGATGTCACCTTTTGAATTGATGACTGGTAGAAGAATGGTTCTACCTCAGCATCTACTGTACCGTACATCAGACCAGAACTTGATAAACGCTGCCAATACGCATCAATATGTGGAGAACCTAAGAAAGCACCTGCAATATGCCTTTGCATTTGCTCAAATGAACTTAGAGAAAGCCGGAACTGCCACTAAAACCTATTATGATCTCAAGATATCCAAAATGGAATATGAAATAGATGAAAAGGTTTATCTTTATAACTTTGGAAGAGATCAGGTTAAGGAGAAGAAATTTCTTCCATCATGGAAAGGTCCTTTTGTCATTACTGACAAAATATCTCCAGTGGCCTATAAAATAAGGATCCCCAAAAGTGATAGTTTCATAGATAAATGGGTCCATATCAATCAGTCCATATCAAATCAAACCAATGTGGTTTGCTTTGTAAAGAGTATAGCATATTATAATAATTTAAATACTATATAGTTTGACTCATATTCTAGACTGGTCCCTACAAATATATTTCAATGTGTTTATAAATATTAACTAATAAAAAGAATTCAGGAATTTATATTAATTTTATGGTTTTAGTATATGCATATTGATTGAGGGTTTATTTTAAAGAATAATTATTAAATATATTGTATTATAACCCGGCCATATACTGACACTACAATTATTAACCCCTAATCTGCTGCCCCCAACGCTGCCACTATACTATATTTATTAACCCCTAAACCTAAGTCTAACCCTAGCACCCCTAACTTAAATATAATTAAAATAAATCTAAATAAAAATTACTATTAATAACTCAATAATTCCTATTTAAAACTAAATACTTACCTGTAAAATAAACCCTAAGCTAGCTACAATATAACTAATAGTTACATTGTTGCTAGCTTAGGGTTTATTTTTATTTCACAGGCAAGTTTGTATTTATTTTAACAAGGTAGAATAGTTACTAAATAGTTATTAACTATTTACTAACTACCTAGCTAAAATAAATACAAATTTACCTGTAAAATAAAACCTATTCTGCCTTACACAAACATCTAACCTTACACTACAATTAAATAAACTACCTAAATTAAATACAATTACCTAAATTACAAAACCCCCCACTAAATTACACAAAATAAAAAAAGAAATTATCAGATATTTAAACTAATTACACCTAATCTAATAGCCCTATCAAAATAAAAAAGCCCCCCAAAAATAAAAAAAACCTAGCCTAAACTAAACTACCAATAGCCCTTAAAAGGGCCTTTTGCGGGGCATTGCCTCAAAGAAATCAGCTCTTTTACCTGTAAAAAAAGTACAAACACCCCCCCAACAGTAAAACCCACCACCCACACAACCAACCCCCCAAATAAAAACCTAACTAAAAAAACCTAAGCTCCCCATTGCCCTGAAAAGGGCATTGCCCTTAAAAGGGCATTTAGCTCTTTTTCAATTGCCCAAAAGCCCTAATCTAAAACTAAAACCCACCCAATAAACCCTTTAAAAAGCCTAACACTAACCCCCGAAGATCCACTTATCGTTTTGAAGACCCGACATCCATCCTCAACGAAGTGGCAGAAGTTCTCATCGAAGCCCGCAGAAGTCTTCATCCAAGCGGCCGAAGTCTTCATCCAAGCCTGCAGGAGTCTTCATCCAGATGGCATCTTCTATCTTCATCCATCCGGCGCGGAGCCCATTGTCTCACAAATCTCAGCCTTGTTTCTATCCAAAAAAAGAACAGCTGCAGACAGGCATGGACTCTTTGACTACATAAGTAAAGACCTTTAATGCCAGACTCACGCACCTGGAATAAAGGGTGTCAGAAAATGAAACACGACAGAGAGAATCATCATCTAACATTGTACAACTCCAGCAGCTTACTAAACAGCTGATGGAAAAAGTAATTGACCTGGAAAACAGATCCAGAATGAATGACCTTCCCAAATGCCCAATTGTTAGAATTCACAGAAACCACCCTACCGGCACTACTGGACATGCCGATCTCATCTAAGCCATGCATTGTGGAAAGAGCCCACAGAGTGGGGAACCCTAGGAGACAGGGAGACAGTAACCAACCACCCTGACAAGTCATGGGGAAGTACTTGAACTTTAAAGATAAAGTTTCAATTCTGCAAGCCTACAGAAAGAAAACATCATTGAAATTTGAAGGAAGGATGATATATATTTTTCAAGATTACTCCTCTGAAGTAGCACTCAGAAGAAAGGAGTTCTCACCCTACTGTAAGCAACTTATGGAACAGGGCAAAACTGCAACTTTACTTTACCCAGCGCGACTACACCTACAAACTACAGAGGGCCCACTTTTCTTTGAATCCCCGAAACGCCTGTAGATGTACCTACAAAAAGAACAAGAACAGCCACCACCAGTGGAAGGTGAACTACAGGAGCCAGTAACTTGAAACCATCTACAAAACCACAGGAAAATAATAAGTATTTCAATGACTAGGTCACACATACTATATTCTTGCAAGTGTAAGGGGGGTGAGTGACATGAGTTCTAAAGTTAATTCTGTTGTTTATTAAATTGTTGGGGAGGGAAGAGGAATTGTTCTTACTGTTTATACTGTTTTTACCATTTACTGTTTATCTTCTCACCTCCTATAGAGATACCAGTGTTCTGCTTAACCCTGGGGTGCCACTCTTAAGGAACAAAGCAAACAGCCTGCCAAGCTGTGAGTACAACACAGCACGTCAAAGGTACACTCACATAACATCAAACAATAGGTGAACACATACCACACACTAACTAAGACACTGATAACCGCAATATTCTCGAGAAAATTAAAATTATTACCTAGAATGTAGGAGGGATCACATCCCCAATCAAGAGGAGGGCCATACTTAGACACTTAAATCTTAAAAAAAGTAGATATTGCAATATTGGAGGAAACACATCTCAACAAACTAGAACACCAGAAGCTTAAACAGAGCTGGGTAGGAGAGATCCTTTTTACCCCATACAAAGTCAAAAGAGTGGCCTTCCTCATAAGGAAACATCTAGACTACTCCATACTACATACCTCATAGCTAAACTTCAGATAGAAGAAAGCCAAATCACACTTTATGGAGTGTACGGTCCACAAACACGCAAAAAGGAATTCCTAGCACACCTCCAGCCCCAACAATTGTTGGACCTACCTATCATAGCGGGTGGGGACTTCAACATCGCCCCCACACACTGGCAGATAGATTCCAAAACCCAAAACTCACAACCACCAAAACCCAAGAGAAAAACACAATTACTTAAAAACTTTAAAACAGCCCTGGCCCTAACAGACATTTGGAGGGAAAGAAATCCTTAGGCACGGGACAACACCTGTTTACCACCCTCTAAATCCACATTATTACGTATTGATTATTTCCTGATCTCAGCCTCCCTCTCTCCTCTTGTCATGTAATCAAAACTTTACCCCATAACTTTTACCCTTATAGTATCTGCCAAAAAACCCTCAAAAAATCATGCAGGTGGACATTCCAAACTAATCTTTACCATGACCAAAATCTTTGTAACTACCTGATAGGGGAATGGCACACATTTAGAAACACAAGAGCGCAACATTACGATGATATTTCTTTATTTCGGGACACAGCAAAAGCAGTACTTAGAGGGGTGGTGAAGGCATTCACAGCAAGATTATCCAAAAAAATGCAAACAGCGGGGAGACTTACTTTTAAGACAACTTTTTAATGCAAAAAAACTATACTTACATAACCCAACAAGGCTAAACAGAGAGAAATACAATGAAGTTAAAACTCTATGGGATACTCACATAATCCAAACCTCCACACGTGCATACAATTGCCTACAAGTTTAATTCTATAGGTATGGAAATCTCACAGGTAAACTGCTAGCGAGCATAACTAAACTACTTAGAAAACCCAACACTATAGCAGCTATCAGAAAAGGAGACAGAATCCTCACCAAAGGGACTGACTTACACACAGCATAATTTGTTTCCTACTACTCTGACCTTTACAGTGGACAGAAAATAGATAAGACAGACAAAGACAAGTTCTGGCAAGGCATCCAACTACCCCAAGTAGAAGATACTCAATTACAAAACATGAATACTGCAATAACACCCATAGAAGTCACTTGAGCGATTGAAGCACTTCCCCTAGAAAAAACTCTGGGACCAGACGGGCTCCCGGGAGAGTTCTATAAACATATGAAGGCAGAAACATCAGACACCCTTACTAGTCTTTTTAATGGGATATTTCAGGGTGAAGTGAAGGTATTGAGTAGATTCTCAGAAGCAAATGTTATGGTTATTCCCAAACCAGACAGAGACCTCTTACTTACATCATCATACAGACCTATTTCCCTACTCAATTCGGACTACAGACCAAAATCCTGGCCAATAGACTAGCAGACATCCTTCCCTCAATAATGCACAAAGACCAGACAGGATTTATAAAAGGCAGATCCTCAGTAGTTAACATGAGACGATTACAATCGATCCTAACTCACTTCTGGATTAACTCTAATAAAGAACATCCCAACCCAACAGAGGAGGCATGCTTAGTACTTGTGGATGCCGAAAAGGCCTTCGACAAGATATTATGGGATCACCTCAACACCACTCTAGACAAATTCAGAATAAATGGCCCCTAAATGCTATCCACACCATTTACAAGGAACCCCAAGCAGCAATACTAATTAATGGTACACTCTCTAAAACATTCACACTTCAGAGAGGCACAAGACAGGGATGCCCCTTATCCCCCCTTATTATTCGACCTTGCACTAGATCCCTTAGCCCACAGGATTAGAACAGAAATAGAAGGCCTACACATAGGAGGAAAGATGGTGCATCTGTCTTTGTTTGCAGATTACATGCTCCTATACACCCAGAGACCACAAACTAATATCCCCAAAATAATGAAAATCATTCCAGAATTTAGTAAAATCTCTGGATACCAGATTAACAAAGACAAAACAGAATTATTATGGTTCCATAACCAAAACCCATCTCTCCCCCGAATATCCAACTTCAAAATAGTCGCCAACAAATTTAAATACTTAGGAAGTTCCCTTACTAGAGACCCTAAACAATGGTATGATATTAACCTTGGACCCTTGCTCAAAGATCTAAAGCAAAGCCTAATCGATTGGGAGAATCTCCCGCTCACTCTTTCTGGTAGAGTTGGGCAAGTGAAAATGATTCTCTTTCCTTGATTCATATATACCCTTCAGATGCTCCCGGAACTCATCCACAGAAAAGACCTCAAAAACCTTAACAAAGCAATACTAGTCTTTCTGTGGAATAAAACCCCCCACAGAATTGGATATTCAAAAATGACATGTGCAACAACATTGGGGGGATTCAGACTACCTAACATTGAACATTATAACTGGGCAGCATTGACAAAATATGTTACACAAAGACCACTTCACAAACACAAGACTGGAAGCACAGCTTATTACACCATGGTCCCTAACAATGCTACCACATGACACCTTCACAGGTTGCAGCAATAGTGAAAGATGCTCCTCTGATACACCAGCCCATTAAGGCATGGTGGAACGTATGCAAAAGACTGGGAACCTCGCATAGATACACCCACTACCTACCCCTCCAGGGCAACCCAGACTTCCCAGTGGGTTTCACCACAAATACATTCAGACAGTGGGAGGAGAAATGGATTACAAAACAGGTTCTCTCAGGGAATGGAAACACCATAAGATCTTTTCGGGAACTCCAAACGAATTTTGACCTGCCCAGAACCCACCACTTTGACTTTCTACAAATGCGTCATTATGTTACTAATCTCCTAAAACACACTTGCCCAACAATAGACATCGACATATATAAGCTAATAGCCTTAGCAAAGGGAGGAATGACCTCTATATCATACACATATAATTTACTCCAGAATCCATGCAACAAGTCCACAACGACACACCTCACAAGAACATGGAACCTATTACTCAACAAAGAAATCCCTGAAACATATATTACAAATAGTTTCATGAAAGTGAGGAAGGCCAACCTATCAGCTGAAACTAGGGAGTCCCACACTACACTGTTACACAACGCTTATATAACCCCCAAGCTCTTTCATATAAAGAACCCTTTTGCCCCAGGTACATGCCCAAGATACTCACACCTAGACCCAGACATTGTACACATGATGATAAACTGCCCACGGTTGACTAAGTTGTTCTGGGGCATGACACAGAAATGGTTGCAACTACTCACCAGTGAGAAGGTGAATCTACCTCCAGAAACTATGCTTTTCCTGCAAACCCAAATAGTACCTAAAACCAATCCATTATTCATATATAACACCATCTTGCAGGCTAGGAAATTAGTATTAATACAATGGCTACAAAACAAGCCACCCACCCTTTGCCAACTTAAAAATTCCCTGCAGAAACAAATGCTATGCAAACATAAATATACCAAAGGAGATATTGAACGTAGAGTGAGACTCTTCATTACAAAATGGAGACCTCTTATACTAAGAATTTCCACCAAAACCCAGACACAGATCATTTACCCATTCAAAGACTCAGAATATATATTGGCTGCACAACTGAGGGGAGAGTGGCAATGGGAATAACTTTTCCAACAGACGAGATACAATTAACCACCCAACAGTGAGTCAGTTGGAGAGACATGAGAGTTGTGCCCCAGGTAATGAGATCGCTAAACACTGGAACTATCTTAGCAAATATTGTTAGAATAGGGATCCAGTAAAGGGAAGGTTAGAATTTACTAGAGACATTGTGCTGGGGAGAGACTCTTTCTAATCAATCAAATACAAGTCCTACACCTGAGTCAATTAACAATAGCCACAATCTACTCAGGACACCTGCCTTGTACTAGTCTGGTGGAACAACGAAAATTCGACAGGAGAACTGTTCTGAAGAGACTTCATATTGTTCTGGAACACAGGCTTCCAATATAGACGTAAAAACAAAAACTTTACCCAGACGTAAGGTCATTGCTCCAAAAGAACCATAGACCCACACAGGACTTTACATAAACATAAAATGCTAAAGTGAGCTCCCAGTGCAATAGTAGACATAAGATAGGAATTTAGCTTAGATGAGATAGAAAGGGGAAATTGAGAAAATGGTAAACCTTCAATGCTGATTTTGTTTCAGATCTTATCCATGTTAATGTTTCTTCTCTCTCTTAATTCTTTCTGTTATTTGTATGGATTTGGCATACATTTATTGAAAGAATAAGCTTGTAAACAGCATTGGAAATAAATAAAGTTTTTTAAAAAAAAACAACTAAGGACTTACAGCCGAACTAGATCAAGTAATCACATCCCTGCCTTAGGAGAGACCAGCAATCCGAAGGAGTCATTATCTTTTCTAGCTGCCGCCGACAGGGAACAAACAATGCAAGGGAAGAATCTTCGGCAGCCAGCAGAGGACAGAAAATGGCAGCCTGCCCTTAAAGGGACAGTCAAGTATAAATTAAACTTTCATTATTCAGATAGGACTTTAAATTTTAATTGACTTTCCAATTAACTTTTATCATCAAATTTGCTTTTTTCTCTTGGTATTCTTAGTTTAAACTAAACCTAGGTAGGCTCATATGCTGCTAATTTCTAAGCCTTTGAGGGCTGCCTCTTATCACAGGCTTTTTAAATCTCTTTTCAACACAAAGAGACAGAAAGTACACGTGGGCCATATAGATAACACTGTGTTCAGGCAAAGGGGGTTATTTAAGATCTAGCACAACACAAAGAGACAGAAAGTACACGTGGGCTATATAGATAACACTGTGTTCAGGCACAGAAAGTTATTTAAGATCTAGCACAAAACAATGTTAAATTTAAGACAATAGATAATAAACAGTCACAGTCATGTGATCAGGGGGCTGGAAGAAGGTTCCTAGATACAAGGTAATCACAGAGGTAAAAAGGGTATTAATATAACAGTGTTGGTTATGCAAAACTGGGGAATGGGTAATAAAGGGATTATCTATCTTCTAAAACAATAACAATTCTATGGTTGACTGTCCCTTTAAATATAGTGAGTTAAAACCTCCCACCAAAGTGCAACATTGTAATATACACACCTAAAACACATTCCCTAAAATACCTGCAGGGGCTAGGCCCTTAATTTTGTTCCATACTAACAAGCAGCATTACACTGCAAATCTTTTGCCATAGTAGCTTGCAAAACCTGGGTAAAATATTTGTAATAATTGCTAACCCAAAGGGGAGAGTCAAGAGCTGCAATGAAGTGACTCCATCTTGATATGAGGAACCTCCATTACTTTGGAACATGGTAAAAACACTACCCCTTCTTCTTGTTAATAAGTAGGAAGAGGGAAGATCCTAAGCACCTATTTTCCTTTCACCAAGTCCTAGCCACTTGTGATAGCAATATCTATTCTACATTTTTGATAAACAATACCAGGCAGAATGGTGAACAACTTATATCCCTCCACCCCAATATTCTCTTTATTAGAACTACTCCTCACAAATAGTTTTTGTAGATGCACATCCTCAGCTGCCAAATATCTTAAAGTCATCCAGATCCATAAAATAAAGCAGTCGGCTAAGGTACGTTGTACAGTTGGTGATGTTTGGTTGTTGAATATCATTTAGGCATGCTGTCTAGGTAAGTATGTGATTATATGTTGCCTTTTACCAGAGACCAATAGTTCTGTTCAGTTCATTTATCAACTTCCTTTCTTATTCATTGTTTGTATTTTTTTTTAGTTGTTTATTTTTTTATTATGTGACGGAAATTAAAAGGGACATTAAGTATTTCTTGCTATTGTGTAAATAATTCTGCTTGTCCCATGCCCCTAGAAGCCAAAAAGCAAATACAGACTTTGCTTTTTGGCCTCTCTAGAGAGAGTTGTGCAAGGCACAATTTCTATACAACAGCAAAAGGGGTTTATTGTCCCTTGTATGTGTTAAAGGGACATTAAACACTTTGAGATGGTAATATAAAATGGTAAATTGTATATAATAAAACAACTCTGCAATATACTTTCATTATTTATTTTGTCCTTTTTGCCTGTAATTCCATTCTGAAATTGTGAGCTTTTCAGTTCCTGTTAGAAATGGAAGTGCAGAACACTGTTAAATCCAGCACAACCATTGGCTGCACACTCTAGTGACCTATGTATAACTGTCCCTAATTGGTCACAGCAGAGAAGGTAACACAAGTTACAACATGGCAGCTCCCAGTGTTTTATAGACACTAAAACTTTACACTTATTTTGTCACTTTTTAAACAACTAATGAAACTTTAAAAAATACATCTACTTGTTAGTCATGGACTAATCTTTTCTTTGAATGCATCATTCTATCTAGCATGTATTTAGTGTTTAATGTCCCTTTAAGGCTTTTATTAATATCACTTCTTGCTCAATAAATTTTTCTTGCTGTTTTACTTTTGACAAAACTCTTGTTTACTTCCCTCTGAGACCAACACACAAACTGTTAATCCCAAACATAAATCATATGAGAAAAATGAAGAAATAATCTCCAGTGCATTTTCCCATAATTACCAGTAATCACTGAACTACCTAAGGATTCTGGGGCAGCTGCAACATACAGTTTGTAAAATTATAAATGAATCCGATGACAATAATAGTTTTTTTTTTTTTTTTTTTCAAATTCTTTTTATTAAGAAACACAGGTATACATCACATTTCCAATTACATCTGCATGAGAAATCTGTTAACATGAATAGCAGAACTGGAACCATATTGGTACACATGCCCATAAAGCTGGTAGAACCATCAAAATAGAGAATATAAATATACATAATTTTGCCAGGGAAGTTAGGGATATCTTCATGGTTCCCAACTCTCAGACTGTAAAACTGTATGTTTCCTACGTACACCCGTGTTTCTGGTTTTCAAACTATAAATTTACAAACAAAACAAACTGAACATAACAACAACAAAAAAGTAGTTATTTACTTAATCCTACTGCAGTACAGAATTGACAACCCGTGCAAGATCAATCATTGTCTGGAAATTACAAGGCATGAAGACATAAATGGCCCAAGTTTAGAGTCTATAGAGAGGTGTTAATAAATTTGATGTCGGTAGTACCAAATAATGTCTAGCAATAGCCAATTGTAAAGGCAGAAAACTAGTGAAGTTATTTTTATTGGTAATAGTTTAGTAGAATCAAGTATGAACAAATGTATAGATTAAACTCTGTAGAACAAAACTAGAAAATTACTGTAACCCAGGGATTTTTATAGAATTGGCTTAGGTATAACAGTCAAATTGGTTGCTAGCTTTGCCACAAATAAAAGACTGTTAAGCAAACTCTGCCTCTAAAAAAATAAAAAAATGCTAGCTGATCTTTTCCAGTATGTGTGTCAAATCTGGAATTGAGGCATTTATTGATGCATGTATTTCATCTATATGAGACTGGATAAGGCAAAGTCACCTTACATTCACAGAGCATTAATAGCCAATAGTGGCATGTAAATTTGTTTCAGAACCTACCAAAAACTAAAAGTCATTTTAATAACTGAATATTCTATATGCCAAGGTAGCACACATTAAAATAATAGAATACCAGATCATGAGAAACCAAAAGGTTAAGATAGAAGCAAATACGTTCATAACAACAACTCAGCATGTAAACTACATCCTCCTCAAGACTATCAATCTTTCATAAATAGCTTTAAAAAGTTTATATCAAATGAAAAGGAACATCAGTATTTTGTAGCATTCTAATATATATTCTACTAATGCAGGTTTCCCCATGTCTACTTTTAAGTAAGTCAGTCTGAAGTGAAGGCAGCATAAAAACAAAAACAGGCACACTTAATTCAGTAGGTCATTGCCTCCGCAGTAAGACCTCATCCTACTCCAGTCCTCCTTTTCCCTGTTTTATCAGCTAGATCCAAGAGGCATCCGAACAGGAGCAACAGGCAATCAATTATGTTCCTTGAAGTGAGGATCGTCATGGATGAGAGAAGCTCCGTGTGCACATTCATTCCGTATTGCTGATAACACTGTTCAGGCATGGTAACACAAACACAGCTGCCGTAGAGGAGAGTAGCTGCTTGAATCTGGACAATCTCAGTGCTAAACATGGAGTATTCTGTTTGGTTCGTAGCACAGGTTTTATCAGAGATTTCACATTAGGATAATACAAGTAAAAAGGACACACACTGCCAAAAAAGCAGAGACTGAA
The DNA here is from genome assembly GCF_027579735.1 of Bombina bombina. NCBI lineage: Eukaryota > Metazoa > Chordata > Amphibia > Anura > Bombinatoridae > Bombina > Bombina bombina. The sequence goes on from NC_069502.1 coordinate 36,502,142, forward strand.
ACAAAAGTTAAACACCTTGGCTTAGCATGAAGAGTTAGCAGGGTTAAGATAAAAAGCAACAAAATAATAATAAAAATGAAAAATAATAATAAAAAAACCACACACACACAAAAAACAAACAAACAAAAAAAAACACTTTTCCTTTAAATACTGCAACGAGTCCCAGCACAGACAAGGATGAAGACCGTTTGCTTGCTATTGTTTTAAAATTGATTCTGAGGTGACAGCATGAAAGACATTTGCGCTATTTTGGAAAAATAAAATAAAACTGTTACTGCTGTAATGTGAGAAAGTATTTAACCCACTCCAGCTTTTACTTTGCAGATCTTCCCAACTTGATCCCTGAATGCTTCCCCAATCTGAGCTGTCACATCTGCGCTGGAAAGCGTGTCGGCATGGTACACAGTTATCTTCAAAATAAACCGCACCATATTCAAAGGACAGCATTGTGCCATTTTCACATTATAGCTCCCAAGGTAGATACTTTCCACAACAGGGCGAGGAAGGTCCAATTTCTTATCCGTCGCTCTGATCATCAAGTAGTCAGATGTCGTAGGCGTGAAGATAAAGCTTGTTGGAGCATTAGCAGATCCTGTGTCAGTTGGTATTAGAGCAGAACGATCAGAGGCTGTCTCCATTGTTACTCCAGTGTTAACGAATGCTGCGTCGGCAGAGGCTCGACTTAAGCCATGTGGTTTCTTATACAGTTGTACTTCAGTTAGAAGTTCCCCTATTGATGCAGATAGGGAGTCAAATAAAGGTGCGAGCAGATCAGTTAGCTTAGCAGTAATAAGTTCCATCTTGTCAGGATATAAAAGAAGATGTGAACTATGGAAAACTTTATACAGCATGGCTGCACTAGGTCCCGCCACAGCACCAGCCGGCTTCTATCAGTAGAAACTGCTTCTCGGTAGCCAAGAGATGATAATCCTTGATCCTAAAAAGTTCCCAGACACAAATATTGTCAAGGGCAATACGGATGGCTGAAGTTATGACCACCGAACAACTTAATGGGTAGCAACTTAGACGGAGCTACCTAAGTTAGTGGCCATATTGGAATGCCGCCCACCGGAAGTCCACAATAATAGTTTTTAATATAACTGTACATATTAAACAGCGTACACTGCTATGCAATGTAATATGTAACATATTTATACTGGCTAGCATGTGCTATCATTTTATTTTATCAGCAATTTTTCTCCCTGTATGGTTTCAGGTACGCAATTTTTTTTTTTTTAAATGTTGTTAAAACGTTCAACTCTCATCCTGTATTATTTGGTAAGATTACTGTTACTGTTTTAACTTTTATTAACGAAGTCATAATAATGTTTTCCCTTTCAATATCATAATAATGTAGTCATATACATATATGTGTGTGTGTATGTATGTATGTGTGTGTATGTACTGTATATGTGTGTGTATGTGTATATGAATGTGTATATATGTTATTGTATGTGTGTGTATGTGAGTGTGTTTATATGTGTATATATGTGTGTGTATATGTGTGTGTGTATATGTGTGTGTGTGTTTGTATGTATGTATGTATATGTGTGTGTGTATGTAAATATGTATGTGTGTGTGTATGTATGTATACTGTATGTGTGTGTATATGTGTATGAGTGTGTGTATGTATGTAAATATGTTTGTGTGTGTGTGTATATATGTATATGTGTGACTGTGTGTATCTGAATATGTGTGTGTATGTGTGTATATGTGTGTGTGTGTATGTAAATATGTTTGTGTGTGTGTATATGTATATGTGTGACTGTGTGTATGTAAATATGTGTGTGTATGCGTGTATATGTGTGTGTGTGTGTGTGTATGTAAATGTGTATGTATGTGTGTGTATATTTATATGTGTGTGTGTTTGTATGTGTATGTGTATTTGTGTGTAGGTCCGTGTGAGTGATTGTATATAATGGAAACTGATAAGATACAGCAAGCATACATTTTAGTTTAGTGCTATTGTAGGTACATTGGGGCATATTTAACAATGTGCGAGAGAACATAATACAAAGTAGCATATCATGTCCGCCGCACATCGATAAATGCCGACAGCATACGCTGTTGGCATTTATCATTGCACCACCAGTTCTTGTGAACTGCTGGTGCAATGCCGCCCCCTGCAGATTCGTGGCCAATCAGCAGCTAGCAGGGGGTTTCAATCAACCCGATAGTATTCGATCGGGTTGATTTCTGTCCCCAGCCTCAGTGCAGACAGACAAGTTATGGAGCAGTGGTCTTTAGGCTCGTCGGAAACAAGGGGCATCAAGATCCATACGGAGCTTGATAAATATGCCCCATTGAGTGAGGTACTGTAGTAATATTGACTGCTTATCGGGAGTGTCCACTTATAACTTTGTTGATTGCTGGGTGAGTATTCTATTGTGAATATAAATTGATTGCTGGGTGAATGTCATATTATGGGTTCATTAACTAATATATAGGCATGCTTCTGTGGGTATATTGACTATTGGGTCGATGTATTTATGTTTGTACAATGACGGCAGGGGAGTGTTGTAATATGGGTACATTGATTTCTGAGAAAGTATTGTATGTACATTAATTGCTGGGTGAGTATTGTATTATAAGTACATTAACTGCTGGGTGAGCTATGTATTATAGGTAAATTGCTGGGTGAGTAATGTATTGTAGGTACAGTGATTGCTGGGTGAATATTGTATTGTATGTACATTGCTGGGTGAGTATAGTAACATAGTAAATGAGGTTTAACAAAGACTGAAGTCCATCGAGTTCAAAATATACAATTCTAATATACTTACAAAAAGCTCCAGTTGAGCTTAAATTAATCACATTATAAAAAGGTGACCAATTTAACACAACCAATCATATCCCTGAATTCTGTTTCTAGCCAGAAATGTATCCAAACCATTTTTAAATATCTAAGGTATTGGCATTCACTACCTCCTTTGGTAATGAGTTCCACAATTGCATTGCTCTTACAGTAGGCTGACCATATTTCCGCTTTAAAAAGGGACACATATGAAAATACATATGTCAGGGTTCTTATATAAAACATTTCTTTAAAAAGCCCTGACCCTATCTTACAGTGAAAAAAACTTTTTGTTGCAGGAGATTAAATCTCCTTTCCTCCAGCCTTAAATTGTGTCCTCTTGTCACAAACGATTTTCTTGAAATAAACAGAGCTTCTGCTATTTCTGTATATGGGCCTTGAATATATTTACTGTATATAAAGTAATCATGTCACCTCTCAAGCGCCTTTTTTCTAGAGAAAACAGAACAAGTTTGACTAGCCTCTCATCATAGCTTAAATTCTCCATTCCCCTTAAAGGGACACTGAACCCAAATTTGTTCTATCGTGATTCAGATAGAGCATGCAATTTTAAGCAACTTTCTAATTTACTCCTATTATCTAATTTTCTTCATTCTCTTGGTATCTTTATTTGAAATGCAAGAATGTAAGTTTAGATGCTGGCCCATTTTTTGTGAACAACCTGGGTTGTTCTTGCTGATTAGTGGATAAAGTAATCTACCAATAAAAAAAGTGCTGTCCAGAGTTCTGAAACAAAAAAAGCTTAGATGCCTTGGTTTTAAATAAAGATAGCAAGAGAATGAAGAAAAATTAATAATAGGAGTAAATTACAAAGTTGCTTAAAATTGCATGCTCTATCTGAATCACAGAATAAAAACAATTGGGTTCAGTGTCCCTTTAATAGCTTTATGGCCCTTCTCTGTCTTTTTTTGAGATCGTTCCCCAGAACTACACTCCATACTCAAGGTGAGGTCATACCTTATATAGTGACAGAATTATACTTTCTTCCCTTGCATCAATGCCTCTTTCTTCTTTTTTTTTATTTTAAATATAATTTTTATTGAGGTGTTGAAGAAATATAAACAGTCAATATATTACATTTTTCAAACTTGTCATGCAGCAAAACGTACAGATGTTATGAAATAACATAAGTATTACAAAATATGACATTCTGTAAGAGTTATTGCAGGATGATATAATATGTTAGGATATAGGAATGTCTCAAAATATAATAGTCTGTATGAAGACATTAAGTAAACAATGTCTCACCATTTTTTATTTTGTAAACAATATATATATACAGTTATATATACCCCTCAAAGATGATTAAACAGCTAGTGAAATTTTATCACCAAGTAGTAGACAAGGACCTTTCATGGACCCCTAGAATGTTTCCTTTGACTAAGGGGGATTTCAGGGTAGAGAGAAAAATAGAAATTTCAAAGAATGCATTTTCCTATGCTTACCTAGTAAGCAATATCTGGGGGGCAGGTTTGGCGGAATACTTCTATGGAAGCTAGAATAACTATAAAATATACAAAACAGATATAAAAGAGCTATTAGGTTACAATATAATTGAAGTCAAGACTCAGACACATTTCAGTTTTACGTAATATAAGAACCAATGACTCTATTCATATTCACAATTAGTGTTTAATATCAACTTAGCATTTTAACTGCTTATGTAACTTATATATACTACACAGCAAGAGATGTAGCGTATGTGGCTTATGGGGGTTTAGTTTAGTTTTGCATGGGACATGCACATGTACTGTATATGGAAGTGTATATATCTCTGCATGGCCTTGTATGACTTCCCTGGCTGCTGTCAGTCTAACAGTATGGATAGCAAGGTGCTGTTGTGTCCCTTTGCTAAAGTCACTTCAATATACGCATACATTTTGCTGGTGTGTAATGTTAGGTTAGTATTATTTTTAAGCTTAACGGTATAGCTGATCCAAGAGAACCCATTGGACCTAGGACTCAAAACTAAACACTAACTTTGATTAGTATAACATGGTGGATAACTAGATAAGTAAAGATATCACTCAGTAGGTTAGAGAAAATATTGTCTAATGCTCACTGCCATATATTAGGTTGTATGGAAGACCCAGAACTACTGGGAGGTAATTTTCAGCTAACTGTAACCTGGGCAACAAGTTTGTACAAATCAATGCAAAACATGTAATATTAAATAAACCATATGAACATCATGCAGAGGTAAACATAAAGATAGTTTCTAGTTGCATTTGTGTGTAGATTATTAGGTCGGGCTATCAAGCCTGCCTGTATAATAGGAATTAGATACTGTCACCTTATGGGAGCTCTAGAAGTTAACAGGTGAAGACAGAACCTGGCTGACTACACTGTCTGTGAGGTTGAGTACTCATTTTCCAAGGCAGGAGAATCATGGCTTTAGTAGATCCTCCGAAGTACGATTGATGAAGGCATCTGGTGTACATGTCAGCAGCCCCTGGGATAGTATCTTTGAGATCTGGTTATAGGCTAATCCTAGGGTAAGGAGTGGCTTTAACTCCAGGGAGTGTGTGACTGGACACTGGATTATCACACTGTTGCAACCTTTTCGGATCACAAATGGGCCTCCATCTAGGTTGCTCGGGAGTTGTAGCTGTAGGTCTTCTCTCTGTTTGTAAGCCAGTGCCGTCAGAGCACTACCGCTGTTGCCAAATGAGTGGACTTTCCCAGGAATAGGCGTCAGGTAAGGTCTCTGATGCCCAGTTCTCAGCGTTATCTATGTATCTATCATTAGGTTCTCCTCTATAGCGTAAGACGAATCTTATACTATGCAGGTATAGGGGTTAGCGACTGCGACAACTAAAATCTCTGACATTCTAGGTCAGTGCCTTGCCTTTGTGTAGCTCGAGTATGCAGCGTTCAGTGAGGTGTTGTTTCCATTAGGACTCTGACCATCTGCAACTCCAACAGCTGGAAGAAAGTCTCAAAGAGTTGCAGGCCTTTTTTCCCCCCAGCCATCCTCATCCGCCATATTCCCTCTTGAATTGCACCGACCCAAACGTACTAATCAGTCCCAAGTAGCTCAATCGACTTGTCCCAGGAAGCTGGATAGGGGCATATATGGCCGCTTAGGCACTGGGAGCTGTAATGCTCACTATATCAGCCTCTGTGATCTTATTAGCAGTATTAGTAGATGGCAACCTCATGGCAGTTTCAAAGCACATGGAACCAGGCAAAATTCACTGCTTAGGCTCCAAATCTTGATTAGTTTTATTATCGATGAGGAAGTCTTATTGGGGTGTAGAAAATGAATCCTGAACAATACAGCAAACCATCAATTTGCCCCTATTAGCAGTGTTCATAGCCGGAGCTCATGCAGTGTGCATCCAACAGTGCTGGTAGTCAGCTCTGCCCGCCCCCCTAAGTCTAGTCCCATTTAAATAATACATTACCTGCTTATTTTTACGTCCAATATGTAGCACCTTGCATTTTCCTGTATTAAATCTCATATTCCATTTAACTGCCCATACTTCTAATTTGTGCAGATCCCCTTGTAAAGCAAGTATGTCCTGCTCTGACCTAATGACCTTACACAACTTTGTATCATTTGCAAAAATAGAGATGTTGCTATTTAATACTTGCTCCAAGTCATTAATAAAAATATTAAATTGATCATTGTATTGTATGTACACTCATTTCTGAATGAGTATTATATTGTAGGTTCAGTAATCGCTGGGTAAGTGTTGTATTCTAGGTACATTAATTGCTGGGTGAGTATTGTATAGTACGTTCATTGATCGCTGGGTGATTGTTGTATTGAAGGTACAGTGATTTGTGGATGAGTATTAAATAGTATGTACATTGATTTCTCTATGCTTATGGTATTGTAGGTAAATTGATTGCTTGGTGAGTATTGTATTGTAGTTAAATTGATTGCTGGGTGAGTATTGTATTGTAGGTACATTGATTGCTGGCTGAGTATTGTATTGTAGGTATATTGATTGTTGGGTGAGTATTGTATTGTAGGTATATTTATTGCTGGGTGAGTATAGTATTGTAGGTACATTGATTGCTGGGTGAGTATTGTATTGTAGGTACATTGATTGCTGCGTGAGTATTTGTATTGTAAGTACATTGATTGCTGGGGGAGTAATATTGTATTGTAGGTACATTGATTGTTGGGGGAGTACTGTATTGTAGGTATATTGATTGCTGGGTGAGTATTGTATTGTAGGTACATTGATCGCTGGGTGAGTATTGTATGGTATGTACATTGATTGCTGGGTGAGTGTTGTATTGTAGGCACATTGATTGCTGGATGAGTATTGTATTGTAGGTACATTGATTGCTCGGTGAGTATTGTATTGTATGTACATTGATTGCTGGATGAGTATTGTATTGTAGGCACATTGATTGCTGGATGAGTATTGTGTTGTATGTACATTGATTGCTAGATGAGTATTGTATTGTAGGCACATTGATTGCTGGATGAGTATTGTATTGTAGGTACAGTGATTGCTGGGTGAGTATTGTAGGAACAGTGGTTGCTGGGTGAGTATTGTATTGTAGGTACATTAATTGCTGGTGAGTATTGTATTGTAGGTTCATTGATCACTGGGTGATTGTTGTATTGTAGGTACAGTGATTTGTGGATGAGTATTAAATTGTATGTACATTGATTTCTCTATGCTTAGTGTATTGTAGGTACATTGATTGCTGGGGGAGTATTGAATTGTAGGTATATTAATTACTGGGTGAGTATTGTATTGTAGGTGCATTGATTGCTGGGTGAGTATTGTATTGTAGGTAAATTGATTGCTGGGTGAGTATTGTATTGTAAGTACATTGATTGCTGGGTTAAATTGATTGCTGGGTGATTATTGTATTGTATGTACAGTGATTGCTGGGTGAGTATTGTATTGTAGGTACATTGATTGCTGGGTGAGTATTGCATTGTAGGTACATTGATTGCTGGGTGAGTATTGTATTGTAGGTACAGTGATTTCTGAATGAGTATTGTGTTGTAGTTAAATTGATTGCTGGGTGAGTATTGTATTGTATGTACAGTGATTGCTGGGTGAGTATTGTATTGTAGGTACATTGATTGCTGGATGAGTATTGTATTGTAGGTACATTGATTGCTGGGTGAGTATTGTATTGTATGTACAGTGATTGCTGGATGAGTATTATATTGTAGGTACACTGATTTCTGAATGAGTATTGTATTGTAGGTACAGTGATTGCTGGATGAGTGTTGTATTGTAGGTACATTGATTGCTGGGTGAGTATTGTATTGTAGGTACATTGATTGCTGGGTAAGTATTGTATTGTAGGTACATTGATTGCTAGGTTAATATTGTATGTACATTGATTGCTATATGAGTATTGTATTGTGGGTACATTGATTGCTGGGTGAGTATTGTATTGTTAGTACATTGATTGCTAGGTGAGTATTGTATTGTATGTACATTGATTGCTGGATCAGTATTGTATTGTAGTTACATTAATTGCTGTATGAGTATTGTATAGTAGGTACATTTATTGCTGGGTGAGTATTGTATTGTATGCACATTGATTGCTGGGTGAGTATTGTATTATTGGTACATTGATTGCTGGGTGAGTATTGAATTATTGGTACATTGATTGCTGGATGAGTAATATTTTATATGTACATTGATTGCTGGGTGGGTATTGTATTGTCGGTACAGTGATTGCTGGATGAGTATTGTATTGTAGGTACATTGATAGCTGGATGAGTATTGTATTGTAGGTACAGTGATCGCTGGGTGAGCATTGTATTGTAGGTACAGTGATTGCTGGGTGAGTATTGTATTGTAGGTACAGTGATTGCTGGATGAGTATTGTATTTTAGGTACAATGATTGCTGGGTGAGTCTTGTATTGTATGTAAGTACATTGATTGCTGGTTGAGTATTGTATTGTAGATACAATGATTGCTGGGTGAGTATTCTATTGTATGTACATTGATTGCTGGGTGAGTATTGTATTGTATGTACAGTGATTGCTAGGTGAGTATTGTATCGTAGGTACAGCGATTGCTGGATGAGTATTGTATTATAGGTACATTGATTTCTAGGTTAGTATTGTATTTTAGGTACACTGATTGCTGAATGAGTATTGTATTGTAGGTACACTGATTGCTGAATGAGTATCGTATTGTAGGTACATTGATTGCTGGATAAGTATTGTATTGTAGATTCATTGATCGCTGGGTGAGTGTTGTATTGTAGGTAGAGTGATTGCTGGATGAGTATTGTATTGTATGTACAGGGATTGATGGTTGAGTATTGTATGTACACTGATTGCTGGATGAGTATTGTATTGTAGGTACATTGATTGTTGGGGGAGTACTGTATTGTAGGTATATTGATTGCTGGGTGAGTATTGTATTGTAGGTACATTGATTGATGGGTGAGTATTGTTTTGTAGGTACATTGATGGCTGGGTGAGTATTGTATTGTAGGTACAGTGATTGCTGGGTGAGTAATGTATTGTAGGTTAAGTGATTGCTTGATGAGTATTGTATTGTAGGTACATTGATTGCTGGGTCAGTATTGTATTGTATGTACACTGATTGCTGGTTGAGTATTGTATGTACATTGATTGCTGGATGCGTATTGTATTGTAGGTACATTGATTGTTGGGGGAGTACTGTATTGTAGGTATATTGATTGCTGGGTGAGTATTGTATTGTAGGTACATTGATTACTGGGTGGGTATTGTTTTGTAGGTACATTGATTGCTGGGTGAGTATTGTATTGTATGTACAGTGATTGCTGGATGAGTATTGTATTGTAGGTACATTCATTGCTGGGTGAGTATTGCACTGTAGTTTAATTGATTGCTGAATGAGTATTGTATTGCAGGTACAGTGATTGCTGGATGAGTATTGTATTGTAGGTACACTGATTTCTGAATGAGTATTGTATTGTAGGTGCATTGATTGCTGGATGAGTATTGTATTGTATGTACACTGATTTCTGAATGAGTATTGTATTGTAGGTACAATGATTGCTGGATCAGTATTGTATTGTAGTTTCATTGATCGCTGGTTAAGTATTGTATTGTAGGTACATTGATTGCTAGGTTAATATTGTATTGTATGTACATTGATTGCTGTATGAGTATTGTATTGTGCGTACAGTGATTGCTAGATGAGTATTGTATTGTAGGTACATTGATTGCTGGGTGAGTATTGTATTGTAGGTACATTGATTGCTGGGTAAGTATTGTATTGTAGGTACATTGATTGCTGGGTGAGTATTGTATTGTAGGTACATTGATTTCTGGGTAAGTATTGTATTGTAGGTACATTGATTGCTGGATAAGTATTGTATTGTAGGTTCATTGATTGCTAGGTGAGTATTGTGTTGTATGTACAGTGATTGCTGGGTGAGTATTGTATTGTATGTACACTGATTTCTTAATGAGTATTGTATTGTAGGTACATTGATTGCTGCATGAGTATGGTATATTTGGTACATTGATTGCTGGTGAGTATTGTTATGTATGTATATTGATTGCTGGGTGAGTAT